>NW_027532208.1:4402115-4448385 GCF_008692635.1 Crocuta crocuta
CAGTGCTCATCCCCACAAGTGTCCCCCCCCATGCCCATCCCCCCGCCCCCCTCCATCCATCAGTCCTCAGTTTTTGTCAGCATTCAAGAGTCTCTCATGGTTTGCCTCTCTCCCTTTCCCCCACCATTTCCCCCCTTCTTCTCCCCTTTGTTCCCCCATCAAGTTCCTCCTAATCCTCCTATACGTGTGAACATATGGTATCTGCCCTTCTCTGCCTGACTTATTTCGCTCAGCATAACACCCTCAAGGTCCATCCATGTTGCTACACATGGCCAGATTTCATTGTTTCTCATTGCCATGTAGTATTCCATGGTATAGATAAACCACATCTTCTTGATCCATTCGTCCGTTGATGGACACTTAGGCTCTTTCCATGTTTTAGCTATTGTGGAGAGTGCTGCTATGAACATTGGGGTACATGTGCCCCTATGCATCAGCATTTCTGTATCCCTTGGGTAAATTCCTAGCAGTGCTATTGCTGGGTCATAGGGGAGTTCTATTGTTAGTTTCCTGAGGAACCTCCACACTGTTTTCCAGAGGGGCTGCACCAGTTTACATTCCCACCAACAGTGTAGGAGGGTGCCCGTTTCTCCACATCCTCGCCAGCATCTAGAGTTCTCTGATTTGCTCATTTTAGCCACTCTGACTGGCATGAGGTGGTATCTCAGTGTGGTTTTGATTTGTATTTCCCTGATGAGAAGGGATGCTGAGCATCGTTTCATGTGTCTGTTGGCCATCTGGATGTCCTCTTTGGAGAAGTGTCTGTTCATATCTTCTGCCCATTTCTTCACCGGGTTTTTTGTTTTTCGGGTGTGGAGTTTGGTGAGTTCCTTATAGATTCTGGATATTAACCATTTATCTGATATGTCATTTGCAACTATCTTTTCCCATTCCGTTGGTTGCCTATTAGTTTTGTGGGTTGTTTCCTTTGCTTCTGACAAACATATTTATCTCTAGGTGACTTAAGCAGTGGGCTAAGGTGGCACACATTTGTAGCACAGAAGAGGCTCTGAGGCTCCTTTGTCCAATATTTCTTGCAAGTCTACTAAATACCAGGTCTGTACAAGGTACTGGGGACATAAGGATGCAGAGGTAACCGTCCTGCCTGATACTCGCAGTGTGGAGGGAGGTACACAAGTTCACAAACCAAGGTGGAGAGACAGGTGGGGTTAAAGGAATGCACAAGGGCGATGCATAACCCCGACAAGGTGGCGGGGGAGGTGTGAGGAGGAAGAGGGGGTAGGGATTATCTGCACAGTGAATCCAGCCTGGAAGCCTAAGAGCGGTCAGGCAAAGCAGGAGGGAAGCACAGAGGGCAGCAGGCTGGAGACAGTGGAAAGGGGAAGGGCTAGCGAGTCTGAGGAAGCGCAGGTCACACCGTGGCCTTACCAGGCAGCCCAGAGAGTGAGTGGACATTGTGGACCAGAAGCAGCCCACACATGGTCCCAAAAAATATGTAGCGGAGACTAGAATTTATCCTGTAGCCAAGAGAGAGCTGCCGAAGCGTTGTCAGTATGAGCACGACATAATGAAGCATGCCTTCTAGAACGATTACAAAGACTGTTCAGTGTGGAGAATGGGTGGTGGAGGATGGGGCAGGAATCAAGCCCCAGTGACCAATTAGGAGCCTGTTGACATAACATAACCAGGGCCACCTGGGTGGCTCAGTTGGTTGAAGGTCAGACTTTCGCTCAGGTCATGATCTCTCAGCTCCTGAGTTCAAGCCCCCTGGCGGGCTTACTGCCATCAGCACAGAGCTGCTTTGAATCCTCTGTCCCCCTCTCTCTCTGCCCCTCCCCTGCTTGCAGTCTCTCAAAAATAAATAAAATTATTTTTTAAAAGAAATAATATCAGAAACAACAGGTGTCCTGAACTGAGAGGAACCCTGCTGTACCCCCCGCCCCCCCCCCAAAAAAAAAGAAGTGCAGCAATGTTCTGGCTAGTTCTCATTTCATTCCCCCGGTGAGAGCCAAAAATATAGTGTTGAATTGCAGGCATCTCTGCGTGCATCCAGAGGAACAGAGGCCAAGTGTACAGATTGCTGGGACCCCCACTTGTACTGGAGCAGAGCTTCAGAAAATTATCCGCCAGCTCAGTGCTTTCTTAGACCATTTCTCTGGGACTTATGTCGACTCCAACAGGCCCACCCTATGTCAGGAGCTGGGACGCTGGTGCCGTTGGGGAGGGCGCCTGGGCGGCTCAGTCCGTTAAGCATCCGACTTCAGCTCAGGTCATGATTTCATGGTCTGTGAGTTTGAGCCCCACATCGGGCTCTGTGCTGACAGCTTGGAGCCTGGGGCCTGCTTTGGATTCTGTGTCTCCGTCTCCCTCTGCCTGCTCCCCCCTCCCCCCAACTCACACTCTGTCTCTCTCTCTTTCTCAAAATAAATAAACATTTAAAAAAAGAATGGTGTTGTTGGTTATACTGGCATTCTGAATGAATGATGGAGGGGATGAATGAATGCATGGGCTCTCCAGTTCCATTTCTGGATCAGGGCCACCCTGGCTCCTATAGTTAACCATCGTGGAGGGGTGGTTTTTCTCCCCACTTCCTGTCTCTAGCCTTTCATCTTAGGTACTTCTTAAGAGAACTGGAAAGTTTTGCTGAACCATTCCTACGTCTTGATATTGCTCAAAGAGGTGAGCGATTATCTCCCATCAGAGATGAGGTCTGGGATGGGTGTGAGACAGCCTACAGCCTGGACTTTCAGATGATCTTGTAGACTTTTACTGACTGCAGAGGAGGAAAATTTGGGAAACATATTTTTGGAAATGCTATGAAATGCAGGACAAAGGATAAGCAGATAGCTACTCTTGTTACTCTATAGAAACTCTCCCTGAAGGGTGGCTCAGTCAGTTAATCATCATCCGACTCTTGATCTCAGCTCAGGTCTTGGTATCCAGGTTGTGGGTTCAAGCCTACATTGGTCTCCATGCTGGGAATGTAGCCTACTAAAAACAAACAAACAAAAAACAAAAAAACAAAAAAAAAACCTCACAACAACCTACAAACAAATAAGCAAAACAAAACAAAACAAAAAAACCTTCCCTGATCTGTGTTCACTTTGGAGTCCTGTGGCAAGTAGGTCTTTTCCAGCTATATCAATCAACCTGGTGGGAATGAATTCAGCAAGGGAAATTCAACGTCCCACATGCTGAGTTAGTCAGTGTGTGTTTGTGCTGAATTGTCCATTATGGGTTCACTCCCTTTCCACCCTGCCTCTTAACCTTCTGAAAGAAGAAAAGGAAAGTTTCTAGGGTAAATCTGCATATAGGGTTATCAAGCAAATGCTGACCTATCTCATATTCAAGGAACTCTAAGAATAGTCACCAATACTTTCCTTTCCTTTCCACGGGTTTCAAACACATTAATTAACACCCTTGGGTCTAGGGTCCCTCAGATGCCCCAGGAAATTTCCAGTGGGCTTCTTGCTGCCCTGGCCATGAAACAGTGCTTGATCACACAAAATGATAGGATAAACTACCATTCGACCAAGAGCATCTATATACTACTTCTCACCCATTACGATTGTTATTATTTTAAACAAAACCAAACAGAAAATAACAAGTGTTGGTAAGGAAGTGGAGAAATTGGGACTCTTGTGCACAGTAAATGGTGTGGCCACTACAGGAAACAGTATGGTGGCTTCTCAAAAAAAGTTTTTAAAAAAGAACTACTATATGGTCAAAGAATTGGAAGCAGGTCCCCAAAGAGATATCTGTACACTCATATTCACAGCAGCACTATTTGCAATAGCCAAAAGGTGAAAGCCACCCAAATGTCCATTGCCAGTTGAATAAATAAGCAAAATGTGGTCCTATGTACAATACAATATTATTCAGCCTGAAAAAGTAAGGACATCCTGACACTTGCTACAGCATGAATGAACCTTGACAACATTATGTTAAGTGAAATAAGCCAGTTACAAAAAGACAAGTAGTGTATGATTGCACTTATATGAGGCACCTGGAGTCATCAAAACTTCATAGAGACAGAAAGTTAGAATGGTGGTTACCATTGGTAAGGAGGGGAGGGAATTGGGAATTCGTGTTTAAGGGTACAGAGTTTTCATTTTTATGAGATAAAGAGTTCTGGAAATAGAGAGCTGTGACCGGTATATGGTAGAGTGAATGATTTAACACCACTGAATGGGACACTCAAAAGAGGTTTAGATGGGAGGCGCCTGGGTGGCTCCAACTCTTGGTTGTAGCTCAGGTCATGATCTCATGGTTTGTGAGTTCGACCCCCGTGTCAGGCTCTGCTCATGGTGCAAACCTGCTTGGGATTTTCTCTCTCTCTCTCTTCCTCTCCCTCTACCCCTCCAATGGTCTCTCTCTGTCTCTCAAAATAAACTTAAAAAAGACCATGAACTTGGGAATCACTTAGGGCAAAATCTGCATTCTAGATGCCTCCTTTAGTGGCTATGTGAAATCTCTTGGTCTGTTTTTTTTTTTTTTAATTTTTTAATGTTTATTTATTTTTGAGAGAGAAAGACAGAGACAGAGCATGAACAGGGGAGGGGCAGCGAAAGAGGGAGACACAGAACCCGAAGCAGGCTCCAGGCTCTGAGCTGTCAGCACAGAGCCCTACATGGGGCTCAGACTCAGACCACGAGATCATGACCTGAGGTGAAGTCAGCCATTCAACCTACTGAGCCACCCAGGTGCCCACTCTGGGTCTGTTTTATCACCTGTCAAATGGGTACCATAATATCACCTATGTGCTAGCATTCCAATGAAGATGGATTTAAATATGGCCCATGAAGTCCTTAGCATCTGCCAAGCACAACCTCTGTACTCAGTAAATAGGACCATGACTATTATAAAGGAGATGAATACACATGAGCCTTTAAAAAGAAAGGATATGAGAACCAGCTCAGGCTTGCTTAAGGCTAGGTGCCCATAGTCATTTGGTTTGGTTATGGTTTTGAGTTTATCCCTGTCCAGGCTACATTCTTTCCCAGGCTCATCTTTCTGTCATATAAACGTCCCTGAGCTGCCTCCAGCTACTCATTTTTTAGTTATCTGCAGACACTTGGTTGGTGAGAAACAGGAAGAAATGCAGATAGGAGCCACTATCCACATCTCTTCTTTCTTATGCCCTCTTAGAGCAGAGCCCAGGAACTCAGGTGCTGTAAGCACACAGCAAATAAGCCTGCACCTGTCAGGAGCTGCCTCCGTGGGCTGTGACTGGTGCATCTGGGGGCGATGTCAGAGTCTGATTACTGGATGTGTCAGAAACAAAGCAGGGGAGATTAAGTGGACACAAGAAATACAGAGCAAGGTGATAATTGCTCTTCATCTGAGTGTTCTAAAGAAAATTTCAAGAGCACAGAAAATGTTAACACACACACACACACACACACACACAATGTAGCAGAGCTTGGCATGGTAGGAGGATCCTTCCCCACCAGAGCTCTTTGGGATCTGGGAAGATCTGAGAGATAATGAGGTGCTGAGTTCTTGGAGCATTTGGGGAACTTCTCACAGGGAGGGGCCAAAGTCCTATCCAAGGTAGGGAGGTTTCCCTACATCTCAGGGAGGCCAAATAATAATGACCTACGCTAGATTTGCAAAGATGTGCCCACACCAGCAGTGGTAGTATTACCTGGGAACGTGTTAGAAATGTGAAATTCTCCAGTCCCACCCCAGACCTACTAACTCAAACACTCAGGTGCCAGAGCCCAGTCGTCTGTGATTTAACATGTCCCCAGGTGATGCTGATGTGCATTAAATATTGAGAACCACGGTTCTCAAACATATAGGCAAATGCAATAGACGTGAAATATAAATACATTCAAAGCATGCTAAGAAAAAGTATCCAAATCAAGCAAAGAAAACAGAGAAAGACCTTTCAGTATCAAGCTGAAGCAGTATTCAGGGGACAATCCATTCTTTAGACGAATGTACCTCCGGTTGAATTTGCTACTTATTATCGATTAGATCCCAGACCCTAGTAAGTTACATGTAACTCTTAGCCTCCCATCTGTTAGAAAAGATGACCCTCAAAGGCTCTGAGTTTTAACTGCCCTAAAGGACAGTAAGCACTTTGTATCTGACTCAGCAGTATTTTTTTTTAATGTTTTATTTATTTCTAGGAGAGAGAGAGAGAGACAGCGTGAGCAGGGGAGGGTCAGAGAGAGAGGGAGTCACAGACCGAAACAGGCTCCAGGCTCTGAGCTGGCAGTCAGCACAGAGCCCGACGCAGGGCTCGAACCCACGAACCACGAGATCATGACCTAAGCAAAAGTTGGACGCTTAACCAACTAAGCCACCCAGGCGCTCCAGCAGTATTTTTTTAAATGTGTATTTATTTATTTTTGAAAGAGAGAGAGAGAGAGATGGAGAGAGAATCCCAAGTAGGGTCCACACTGTCAGTGCAGAGCCTGACACAGGGCTCGATCCCACAACTGTGAGATTCATGACCTGAGCTGAAATCCAGAGTCCGATGCTTAACAGACTGACCCACCCAGGCGCCCCTCTGACCCAGCAGTCTTATGCTCACATTCCTTTTGGAATGCCTCAAAAAACCCAATTACTGAAAATGCACTCTGAGCCACCTTTCCCATTCCACTGGATTCCTCGTTATTGAGTGAACATATCTTTGACACACATTCATTCTGTATTCACAGGAGAATCACATTCTCCATGTTTTGAAAACTATTCCTTCAGATAGATATATTTTGGTCATGAGATGCAAAGTATACCTTGGGTTACATCCAGTCCTGGTGGTCAGCTGTGGGGACCATCCGTGTGGAAGGGCCATGTGTTGTTATGCCTGAATCGCAAGTCCCCAGAGACCTCCAAGGAGCTGGCACCGATGCAAGAACAGAAGGGTCTCTATTACAAGCTGGAGCAGGGGCTCACCTGTCTACCGGCACAGCGGCAGCAAAGTGAAGCCCCCAACAGTGGCAAACAGGGTTTTTACGGGGGAAGGGGGGAAGTGTTACCGTGCACACGTCGTATGTTTTGCATCATTACATAAGCACCAATCATAATTGTGCAATGCCCATAGTAACAGCATAGTAACAGTTTTGACCATTCACTATCTGCGAGGCATCTGTTACATTTGGCGGGACCCAATCATGACCTTTGAGAGTCTTTTAAAATGACCAATTATGAAGGTGGGCTCAGAGAATCTACGTGGGGCTTCTGNCATGACCTGAGCGAAAGTCGGACGCTTAACCGACTAAGCCACCCAGGCGCCCCTGTTACACATTGCTTTTGATTGGCAGATCCGAGGGCGGTCCGAGGGGGGCTTCAGCGGAGGCTTTTCCTGGAACTGGGACTCCGTGCAGCCTGAGGTTGTTTCTAACGGAGGACTTAATTTCAGGCTCCTCAGTGTCTGCCTTTTCGAGGAATCGGCCTTTCTGAAGATGGTGGCTGAGCCACCTGCAACAGGTTCAGGAATTGCCACCTGGCCAGGGGGGCCAGTAAGAAACTTCTGAACTGACNGGAGGGCGGTCCGAGGGGGTCTTCAGCCGAGGCTTTTCCTGGAACTGGGACTCCGTGCAGCCTGAGGTTGTTTCTAACGGAGGACTTAATTTCAGGCTCCTCAGTGTCTGCCTTTTCGAGGAATCGGCCTTTCTGAAGATGGTGGCTGAGCCACCTGCAACAGGTTCAGGAATTGCCACCTGGCCAGGGGGGCCAGTAAGAAACTTCTGAACTGACCTGAAGGCAGGTGTTGTGTTCCTGGGTTGGGGGATATCCGAGTTCCAACAGTCTGGCTCTGTAAGCAACCACACCCTGAGCATCAGGCATGGCCGACCCCGGGCATGATGAGTGGGGTCGGCAGTTAGGAGACTTAGACTCACCTCCCCACCCTGCGACTGATGGGCCCAACGCAGAACGTGCCCAACACCCACACATGAATAACAGGTAGATTATAGATCATGTGGGGCTTCTTACTTCCTGGCTGGTATCGGAAGAACCAGGCTACAGGGCTCTGCCCACCTTGTTATCCAGCCATCAGAGGGAGACAGAGCAGAACAGGGAGAGGATAGCCAGCCTGTGAACACATGCTATGCCTGGACTTCGAACAGGACGAGCCAGGCACGTAAGAACCCACGGCACCTGTCTATTCGGATCAGGAGGCAGAGAATTTACACCCTGAGCAAGCGATGAGCTACTTCTGGTGGGGAGAGGTAAATCCTAGAGGAAGTTTCTTTTTTTAAAAAAAATTTTTAGGGGCGCCGGGGTGGCTTAGTCGGTTACCGACTTTCGCTTTTAGGTCATGATCTCGCGGTTCGTGGGTTCGAGCCCTGTGTCGGGCTCTGTGCTGACTGCCAGCTCAGAGCCTGGAGCCTGTTTCGGTCTGTGACTCCCTCTCTCTCTGACCCTCCCCTGCTCATGCTGTCTCTCTCCCTCTCTCTCCTAGAAATAAATAAAACATTAAAAAAAATTTTTGAAATACGTTTAGAGCTACCTTTCAAATTCAGGCCCTGAGTATGCTACTTTAAGAGTGTTAATGGGGGCGCTTGGCCGGCTCGGTCAGTGGAGTGTGCGACTCTTGATCTCAGGGTTGGGGGTTTGAGCCCCACGTTGGGTGTGGAGATTACTTAAAAATAAAACCTTAAAAAAAAAAAAGAGTGTCATTGAACTCTTCAACTCTCATCTGTTCTCCAAAACGTGAGAAAAAGTGATTCTTCACGGAGTTAAGATTCAGCGTTAGAACACATGAAATGCACCTAGGACCCTGCCTCTGACACGATACAGGAGGTGCTTGCCGAGTGTGATCGGCCCATAGTATTGCATTTCACATCAGGATGAAAGCTTTCCCCATTGGGAAGATTCTGATATCTTACAGGCAAATTGGGGAATATGTGAGGGGGGATAAGCCCCCGAACTCACACTAGACCCACTGGGTAGATTCCAAAAGCAAACCTGATCGAGAACTTTCAGTTGAATTAGAAGGGCAGGAAATGCGTGGTGCTGCCTTTGTTAAGGAAAGAGTGAAGAAGAAGGGAGGAACTGAATAAATATGAAGACTACCTTCTAAAGACAAATGGGAAAGTGATTTCAGGACACTCGAATTACCCAGACACGACACGGTTCCTTCGCTCCTACCCCAGCCTGTGGGAACAAAATGATATGACTGCATGTGCCCACATGTGTGAGAAAGGGCATCAGGCTGCGTCATCCACTCGCTGCAATCTCCTTTATATACTTCCGCGCTCCCAGAAACACCTGTTGGGGGAGGGAAGGGTTTGAGTGAGGAGGCCTGGGGCATCCCCACGCCTGGGAAGTAAGTGCCCCGAAGTGAGCCGGCAGGTGCCATTCATCTCCAGCAGGAGGTCTTTACCTGGGGTTTGTAATCATAAATTGGAATGGAGAAAAAAAAAATACATCTTTAATTCTCCCTTACCGCTAAGTAGAAGGGAAATTACGGACGCAGACACACTGCAATAGCACATGCAGTACCTGAGAGTTTATCCTTAAAAAAATCACAGGTATTTTCAGAGCACGTGATGCTGGGGTAGCTATCACAAAATATCAATTATGTTCATCATAACTTCAAATTAGGCTCGTGATTAGCCCCACAGCGAGAAATGTGTTACCCAACGTGTTAATGGAGAAGCAGATCATTTATTAGGCGGCAGATTTGTATTAGTACTGTGGTGATAAACGGTTTGAGGATAACTACTTTCTTCTTTAATCCAATTTATTTTATTGTATTCTTTAGGAATGGTCTTCGGAGAAAGGGGCTGTATGGCTCCCCAGACTCTCAGGGGTCCTGGGCTTAAGTTGGGTGTAATGAACCTGCCTAAGAACCAAACGATTAGGTCCTGGCATTATGGAACACACTCTACCCATGGGAAAATGTGATTCTTTAAATTTATTTTAATATAAATTTTTTTAATGTTTATTTTCAAGAGAGACAGAGCATGAGCAGGGGAGGGGCAGAGAGAGGAAGACACAGAATCCAAAGCAGGTTCCAGGCTCTGAGCTGTCAGCACAGAGCCCGCACGGGGCTCGAATTCACGAAGCCGCAAGATTGTGACTTTAGCCGAAAGTCTAAAGTCAGGAGTCGGATGCTTAATCGACTGAGCCACCCAAGCACCCCAAAGAAATGTGATTCTGAAGGAAGGATGTACACTCTGCACCCTGGTGAGGAGGACAGAAAATCCGGCAAGACAAGAAGTAAAAGGAACCAATTTTATGGAGCAACGACTTCACACAGACTGTACTTTTACTTAAAGTAATCTCCTGCCATCCTGATAACAACCTCACGAGGTGAGAACCATTTCCCCCATTTTACAGACAGGTAAACTGTGGCTCAGGAAGTGTGCACACTGCTGGGAAATGAAGGCACGAGACCCAACTCCAGCCCAGGTCTGTTTGCCTTTCCACTCTCTGACCACGGCCATGGCAGTGACACCTAGCTTTGGAAGGACCGTTGCACCAATGAAGAGGTCAACGCAGCTCCCCTGGGTGGTCATGGGGGCGCACCGCTCAGATCCTGCTCCAGGAGAACTCACGGGAGGAGTCCAGCATCCGCCCCGCAGGCTTCTCTGCAGCATTAGCTCTGAGGACACAGTCTCCCCAGCTGGTGTTCCCAAAGCCAGGCCACTCTTACCTGAGGAGGCGGGAATCCTCTGATGGTCAATCTACCTGCAGCCCAAGGCCTCTCCTATTCTGCTACATCCTCCTTCCTTCTCTCTATCCTTTCAAGGGGGCCCGAGGGGCACCATGGGCTGAAAGCTCCAAGCCTACTCCAGGCCACACCCGCTTTGTCTTTCACGGGTATTTCCTTCAATACATTTCCTGGATGTCTGCTTCCGCCTTGCAGGACCCACATTAAGGCATGCCTCAGGCCTGAACAGAACTGAAACCCTGCTCCCCTTTGAGGGTGTTTCTTGTGACAGTTTCACGGTCCGAGAAGGGAAAACAAGCGCTCCTTCTAAACGGTCACATGAAGAATAATACATCACAGAAAAATAAATAGACATGGCATGCGTGAAGGTGGTTACACTGTAAAACACCAGGGTAATTCTTTTTTTTTAAAGTTTCTTTATTTATTTTGAGGAGGAGCAGAGAGAGAGGAAGAGAGAGAATCCCAAGCAGTCCCTGCACATCAATGCAGAGCCTGATGCGAGGCTCAGTCCCAGGAACCGTGAGATCATGACCTGAGCTGAAATTAAGAGTCAGATGCTCAACTGAGCCAACCAGCCACCCCAAAGCATCGGAGCAATTCTATTAAAAGTCAGGATACTGGTTATATTTGACGGAGAATAGTTTGGGGATTCTGGAATGCTGATGATGTTCTGTTTCTTTAGCTGGCTGCTGATTAAACAGGTGCTGATTAAACTCAGATGGTGATGATTCATCAAGGTGTTTGTTTATGATCTGTACAGATTTCTATCCATCTATTTTTCGTTACTAATATGTTATTTTTTATTTTTGAGAGACAGACAGAGGGAGAGAGAGAGAGAGAAAGCAGGGGATGGGCAGAGAGAGAGGGAGATGCAGAATCCGAAGCAGGCTCCAGGCTTGGAGGCATTAGCACAGAGCCCAAGGTGGGGTTCGAACTCACAAACCATGAGATCATGGCCTGAGCCGAAGTCGGATGCTTAACCAACTGAGTCACCCAGGTACCCCTAAAATACTTTTTAAACTGGATATAGTTGCAGCGCCTAGTGCTCCATGAGGTGGAATTTGAGGGTCTGCTCTATGTAGGACACAATGCAATGTATTAATTAATGGTGGGGGGGAGGGGGTACTCTGCGCAGCCCACAGTCTGCAAGTTCAGGGATCCAATTTGAACCCGGCTGTGGTCCTTACCAAAGAAACCTGAGTCTATTTATCTTGGGGTCCTGAGTTGCTAACAGAGGTTCTAGACTTACCTGATATATACACTCTTTATCGCCGAACTTCGGTTAAATAAATAAATGGCTTACTTATATCTTGACATTTTGGAGACGTCAAAAAAGAAAAGAAATAGGGAGTTCTCGGTATTGCCTGTGGCAGGATTCAGCGCTTGACTTTGAAAGTATGACGCGTAGCTCGCAGAGAGAATGAATCTGCCCGACTGGAGAAATGTGGATATACGTTTGACAAATCAATTCCCTTTCTGGAGGAGGAGGAGGAGGGAGGCTCCCGTGGAGATCAGGCGGCTCAATTACCGCAGGCAAAGCAGGGCAGCAGGGGTCCTGCAGAATCCAGGGACCCCTCACGCTGACGTTTGCACGGGGAATTGCTGGCATCACCTGGTCAGCTGGGAGCCACTGCCTAGAGCCTCTGAAATTAATGACATTCTCACCTCCGCCAGCGGGACGGCCTCTGCCTTCAGTCTTGCAGCTTCAGAAACATCTTGAGGCTGAAAGGCACGGAGTGCTCTGTTAAACAGGAGAGGTGTCCCCCATTGGATCACAGGGACCCCGACAGAAGTTGCCTTCTTCCTGTTCCTTCAGCCAACCACCTGCCCCCCACCCCCCCGCCTCTCCCTCTAGCGCCCCTGATCCGAGTCACTTACTTCTTACCTGCAGGGGCAGAGGGAGGTAGCTTTTTGGTACCCAGGCACGTTATAGGAAACATCGATTCAAATCAACAGGATACCTTAAGAGGCAGTGACCTTTAAGGGTTAAGAGCATGGTTTCAAGGGGCGCATGCGAGGCTCAGTCGGTTAAATGTCCAACTCTTGGTTTCAGCTCAGGTCATGATCTTGCGGTTTGTGAGTTCAAGCCGCACGCCAGGCTCTTTGCTGATAGCACAGAGCTTGCTTGGGATTTTCTCTCTCTCTCTTTCTCTCCTTCCTTCTCTGTCTCTCTTTCTCTCCCCGACACTGCTCTAGTGCTCTTTCTCTCAAAATAAATAAACTTTATGGGGCACCTGGGTGGCTCAGTCGGTTGAGCGTCCGACTTCAGCTCAGGCCATGATCTTACCGTTCCCAAGTTCGAGTCCTACTGTCAGGTCGGGTGCTGACAGCTCAGAGCCTAGAGCCTGTTTTGGATCTGTGTCTCCATCTCTGTCCCTGCCCCTCTCCCACTCCTTCTCTGTCTGTCCCTCTCTCAAAAATAAAATAAACATCAAAAAAAATTTTTTAAGCAATTCTCTAGAGTACTTACTTCAGAGAGTTATAAGAATTAAATTAGTTAATACATACTTAACCCTGTAGAAAGTGCAACTGAGAGACATTGGCTATTATTATGAAGGTGCTCATTAGTGATGCTCAAATATCCCTTGCCCCATGTCTCCCAAGGCCTTATCTTTGTCCAGACTCAGTGTCCACAGCTGGGCACCATAGTCCAAATGGTATCTCGCAAGGGCAAGCTGCAAAGGGCCCATCATCTCCCTTCCCCAATGTTCAACTGCTATTAATGCAACCTGAAAATTCACTGGGTTGTGCCTTTGAAGGAGCCTGCCTGCATGCCCTGGGGTGGAGCCGGAGCCCCAGGACTGCTCCTGGGGTGCTGCCTCCTTGTAACACCACATTCTGAACCTTTCCTTCTGTGTTTTGGGCATTCTGCTCCCAGACTCTTCTGGATTCTCTCTGCTCCAGCCCCCATGCTCATCTGCTGTGCTCTTCCGATGTGACCTCCATTTCCAGGAACGATTGTCACTTATTCCTTGAATTGTGGCTGCTTCCAGCAAGTAAAACACCCCAGTGTAGATCAACCTGGCTTGTGGGACCTTCTTGGGAGGATTTGTGTGGTTGACCTTCCCCCTGAGCACACCCCAATTCAGAGGAAAGGGGTGGACCTGTGCTGCACTGTGGGAGCAGAATGAACTTCAGGTCAAGAAAAATGCCCAGATGTTTATCACGCGACCAGCTTTCAAGATGCGAAGATCCCCTGGGGCGCCTGGGTGGCTCAGTTGGTTAAGCATCTGACTCTTGATCTCCAATCAGGTCATGATCGCACATCACGGTTCACGGGATCGGGTCCCACATTGAGCTCTGTGCTGCGGTGTGGAGCCTGCTTGGGATTCTCTCTTTCCCTGTCTCTCTCCCCCTTCCCTGCTTGTTGTCTCTCTCTCTCTCTCTCTCTCTCTCTCAAAGTAAATAAACTTTAAAAAATATTAACAATAACTTATTAATTACTTATTTTAGAACTGCCAGTCACAAAATTGGATTAATTATAATCCCTTGTAAATGACACACTATCAATAGGGAGTATAGAGTAGCTCTCTTCTGATTTCAATAACAGTTCTTTGTATATGGATTCATTTGTGAAAATTAAGTGAGGTTTCATGAACCTAAGACTGAACCTTAAATGAGACAAAATAACCTACATCTACTATCTATTCTTTCCTTATCCCATTGATCTGCAGCTGGCCCCAGTAAATGGAAATTGCCCAACATTTTCTTGGCTAATCCATGATAACTTATCTGATCGCTTCTCTCCTATCTGGTTGCAAACAAAATCTCCAGACACCTGCCTGGTCTGACTTTGGGCAACTTTGCACTTCTGTCCTCTCCTGACCCCAGGATTAGTCTAGAACCCTTGCTATTTGACCCCTCAGTGCCCTGGCCCTGGTGCAGCATTTTCCCTGCAAGGCTTCTCAGATTTACTTGGCACATTTTTAGGACTGATGTCTATTCCATTCCTCCACGGCTCCCCTCCTGATTCTTTTTCTTCCCATTTCCACAAAACATCAGTCTGCAAATGTCCCATTTTAGAACACGTTTGGTCTTGAGAAAACTCCACTGTTCAGTTCTCTTGAGCCTGAGAGTGAAAACACACACATCCATGATCCTATCTCCATGCGAAATTACATCCTGATCTGTCACCCCCGACATTAAGTGTGCCTGGCTCACACACCTGCACACTTGTCAACCGTCTAATTTTTCTTCACAATTAGTAGGACCCTGAAGGAAAGATACCTTAACATCTGCTGGGCTTCCAGGCAGCTTATTATAGGAATTCAGCACCTGGATCATCCATAGAGGATCTGCTGAGTGTTCCCCGGCAAGAGGGCTCCTAGGGGCTCAATATTCATCTAGTCACCAGGAAACTGACACAGGCAAGTCTCGTAAATGTCAAAAGAAAGTGCATTTGATGAGGCACTTCCTTTGGTAAATTTTAAGGGCAACCAAGCACGTTCTTAAAAGGCAATAAAGTCATGCATGAGGGGCAATTCCACAGCAAGCATTACTATATAAAGAAAGGTAAAGATAGAGACATGGAGAGAGAATAGGGAGGGGAAGAAGGGAAGAGAGAGGAGGAGGGAAGACAGAGGGAGATGATGAACCTCAACTGGGCCGAGCAAGCTGTCCTTTGGAACCGACTCCTGAAGGTTCTAGACTTTGCATTGCAGAAGCGTATGGTAGGCTCTTTGAGGAACACCAGTAGAGTACACGATCAAGGACCTATTGCTGGCCTTGAGCTTACAATCGTGTGGTACACAGGCTCTGGGAAACGCATGCTTAGGAGTTAACCCAAAGGCCATCAAAAGAGGGCTGACCCTTTGGATTGATGAGCCCACTCATTAGCTTGGCCCCATAAATATAAGCAATTATATACAGAAGAGAGAATTATGGGTCCTAGATCACATTACACTGTTGGAATATAATACCAATAAAATCTTACAACTGTTAATAAATTTCCATCAGGGACAAGTGTCCTGGACAACAAAGTTATTGTCATATTAGGTGGTTGGACCAGAGTAAGCCAATGTTTTGATCTGCAATAAGGTGTTATAAAATCTTTTACAACACATCACCTTGAAAAACAGCGATCAACATTTTTCTCTGATTTGTGACCACTGAACTAATATAATTAAAAGATAAAACTTTCTCTGCGCCAACTGCCTATTCCCCGCCCCTGACGCGAAACAAAACAAAACAAAGCAAAACCACAACAATTAAATTATCAAGTGAACCTTACTTTAGCAGAATTATGCCTGTCAGCCTACCATCAAGTGGCTATTAATCTGCAAATGTCCTCACCTCTTTCAATCAGCCAACATACGCTTGCAGCCAAATTCAGAAGCCCACACCCACGGATGTCAATGCACACAGAGTTTTTAAGAGGACTCTGAACAACACAAGGGCCAACAAATGGTTTTGAAAGTTGAATGGACAAACTGATCAATCAGCCAAGGAATTAAGAAATGAGTGGATGCAAGAGTTTGGAATCCGGTAGGAGAGAAACGAGGGAGTTTGAATCCCTGTCTATGAATCCTGCTATTAATGCCCGTCTTTAAGCAGGAGGCTTAGAACACTCCTTCCTGTGCGATTCACCAGAACGATTGGTCTTCAGTCCTACATCATTCTGCTTCTGCAGGCAAGGAATATGCTTTCCAGCCACACACTCAGGGGACAGGGAAGCTGTCCCACAGAGGATGGAATAAACCGATTGTACGGGTGGTACTGAGAAGCTGGCCTCTTGTCATTTAGCAAGAACACAGGGCAGTGCTCAGACAGCTAGGGGGTCGGAAATTATGTATTCAGTACACTTTCTAGTTCCCGGTTGTGAAATAATCATTACCATGTATTTGAGGACTCACTGACATGTGAGTCCTAGTATCTAGAAAGATAGAAGGACAAACTCCCAGGGCGAAACTCTAATAGGGTGCAAGTTTTGAGGCATTACCTGATTATTCTGTTTGCCATGTTTCTTTCAAAGGCTTGATAAGTGGGGTTCCCCCCCAAGTCTTCTTACACTCCTTGTTTTAAACAGAAAGAACAATTCTGATGGTTATGAATGAGAATATATAGTCCCTGGTGGGATCAAGGCTTCTAATTCTATTTTATCCCATTCATAAACCTTTCCTAGGTAAGCTATGGGTTGAATTCTAGTCTTGAATTATTCAGTGGAAACTGCATTGAAATATCGTGAGGAGTAAGGGAGGGCCCGTAATGCACATTTAGTATTCTTTCAACTTGCTGTTATATCTCACACCTTCTAATCCTTCTCTCTGGCCTCAGTTCAGTAATCCCTTCAGGGACATCTACACAAGCCTACGTACCCATTCTAAGTAATCCCTGCCCTTCGTGGACAACACAAGAAAGTCTCCTTTACATACCTTATTCCACAACAAAATTCTTTATTTAGAGCCATTTTGTTGTTGTTGTTAACTGGATTTATTGTAGTGGTCATTTTGCTGTATGTACAAATACAAAATCATTATTTGTTTTCAAACCATGAAACAGACTCTTACCTATAGAGAATAAACTGATGGTTACCAGAGGGGCAGGCGTCGGGAGGGGGGGCAGGTGTAGGTGAAATAAGGAACAGGGATTAAGGTGCCCACTCGCCATGATGAGCACCAGGTGTTGTATGCAAGTGTCGAATCACAATATTGTACACCTGAAACTAATATTACACTGCATGTTAGTCAACTGGAATTTAAATAAAAACCTAAAAAAAAAAACCTAATAATGTCGAATGATGACAGATGGTAACCGTATTTATATAACTTAATGTATAGAATTGTTGAATCACTATATTGTACACCTGAAACTAACATTACGCTCTATGTTAACACCCTGGCATTTAAATAAAAAATTTTTGAGCTATTTTTTTAAATGAATGGTTGCTTTCAAGGCAAATTATAAATAGCACCTCATTAATGGGGACCCAACCTCAATAATCCTATACATGTCACCAGAGTGTAAAAATGCCACAGCTCATCCCTTAGGAGCATAGATAATTTCCATGGTTAACATAGTCATTCTTCTGCCCTGAGGGTATGGGTGGCCCATTTCCAAAGAAGGTGTATTTAAAAGAGTTTGGGTTAAATGGGACCAACTTCGCATGAATTAGAGAATGGAATCCCAGGACACGTCTGAGTAGGAAAGGCGACTACAGATACAAATAAAAGTGAGACTTGATGGAGAAGGTAAGGTATGTTTGGATGCGACAGAGATGGGAACATTTTTGTGCTCTGCACCTTCCCACAGTGGGCAATGAACAGGTTCATGTACATAGTAGGGAGGTGGTGAGCCTAGAGGAAGGAGCAGAGATAAAAAGCCAGAGTCTAGGGGGTGCCTGGGTCGCTCAGTCGGTTGAGCTTCTGACTCTGGTTTCGGGTCAGGTCACGATCTGATGGTTTCATGGGTTTGAGTCCTGTATCAGGCTCTGTGCTGACAGCGTGGAGCTGCCTGCTTGGAATGATCTGTCTCCCTCTCTTCTGCCTCTCCTCCACTTGTGTTATCTCTGTCTCTCTCAAAATTAATAAATAAACTTAAAAAAAAAGCAAAGTCTAGGAACTGAGAAGAAGGGAAATGATGGGAAGGAGGAGGAGGAAGACAGAGTTGGAAGAGAAAAGAGACAGAAGGAAGAAGAATAAAATCACCACCTAGAATGTTTGTAGCACATAATAAATGAAACAAAGCCAAAATAACCAGAGACCCCAGAGAGTAGAATTAGGAGTAAGAGGAACAATTTCAAGGAGATTTTTCAGCTTTATATAAGAGAGTATTTGGGGGGCACCTGGCTGGCCCAGTCAGTTGGGTGTCCAACTCTCGATTTCAGCTCAGGTCATGATGGTTCATGAGATCGAGTCCCCCAACAGGCTCTGTGCTAACAGTGCAGAGACTATTTGGGATTCTCTCTCTCTCTCTCTCTCTTCCCCCCCCCCACTTGTGCTTGTGCTCTCGTACTCTCTCAAAATAAATAAACAAACAGTTTAAAAAAGGGAGGGTATTTTCTAGTCATCAGCGCTAAAATGAGATATATTATATAATAACGAGCACCCTATCAGAAGACTTATCCAAGCAGAGGCTGGGTTACCAACCACGCTAGCTCGTCTTGCCCCAGAAACTCAGAGATTCATGTGACCACAGAATAGAACACGCCTATGGGAAAATCCATACCACAAAAACCACATGGTCCATTCTCTTCTGCTCTAAACTCTCTGTGAACATTGAATTAGTGAATACTGAATTAGTGAATATCGAACCATTGTTCCTAGGGGGAAACCGGGTTCAGTTCCCCTGGTCACATTTTCATCAAGTAGGCAATACCTAACCTTCTTTTATGTGTGTTTCTGTTTAAAGACAACACATTTAATATATATTGTTGATTCATTCACGTATTGAACTCCTGGCCAATGGCACTATAACTTCTGCCTAAACAAGCCTTGTCTAACATACGTGTTTTTTCCTTAAGGGACATCACCACTTTCCTGCATGTAGGAACACTACACAGTTCTTCAACACGCTGCTTGGAGGGCAGGGAAACCACCAACAAAAAGCACAAAAATGAAAAAAAAAAAACTGCCACCAGATAGACAGTGAAAAGGACAGCTGCCTTCAGCATGAAGGCTAAAACACGAAGGCAGAGGATTGCTTTGTTTGACCCTAGCTGGGAAGGTGCTTATTAGGTGACTCAAGTTTTTCACCACTTTGCAGAGTTCCTGACTGTCAGAGGTCCATAAGTATTTATTTTGGGCTCACAAATAAATGTGAGTGAGTAGGAGAATTTGCGGATATGGAATCTGCAAATAAGGAGGATCAACCGAACTCGTGGAGAGAGGAGAGCGGAGAGCAATAATGGGCGAAGTGGTGCGAACATTCTATTTCCATTCTGACCACTTCGTTTTACAGAGCAGGGGTCCTTTTTGCCTGCCCACAGCTGGCAACCCCTTTGGCCACAGGTGAGGCAGGCCGCTGGCTGGGGTGTCCAAGCCCCAAGGATCAAATGGCTTTGCTGTTTGATTAACAGCTGAAAGGTCTCAAATGGACCTCTTTGGGTGGCCTCATGACCGCCATTTTGCTCCTGCGTCGCCCCTCATCTTTTCAGAACACCAGGGGGCGCTGCTATGCAGAATGTAGACTGTGTGAGGCTCACAACCAGCCTAGATATGGAAACTGAGATTTGGAATGGGAGGTGATTTGTCTCAGATCCAATGAATGGCAAATCTTTCCACTTTCTGACACTGCTTCCTGTCATCATCAGAATGCGGCCTCCTCAGAATTAAGAGGATTATTTACACCAACTTTTGTCCCAGGGAAAGTGGCCCACCTGTATAGTTTCCACGTCGCTGCTTACCACACACATCTCCAAAACAAGAAAAAGATCATCACCGTCGGAGTCTCATTCGTTAAAAGACAAAAATGTAAGATTCCGCATTTCTGAAAACAGGCAGAAACATGAAGACATGAACGTGAAAAGCATTTTGATATTTTCCCCCCACATTCAAACAGCTGAGTGGAATTTGAGATCTTTCTGTAAGAGCGGTGGACCCATCTCATCTTCGCCAGCATCCTGCAAAGGAGTGTTGATTGCTTCGTGAGAAAGCATCTCACTCGTCTCAGAGTCTCAGGCAGAGTCCAGGGCTGCTGTGTACAGAATGCTGGGCTGGGGGCGCCATTCACACTCTGGCCAAAACTGAATGTCCTCTGCTCGGGGGAGTGGCCCTCACCTGGAATATTGGCGAACATTTCCTCTTGGAGCCTTATAACCGGGTGGCCTGACTTGACAAAGAGCATCAGTGATAAAAGGGAGTCCTGGCCTTTATATATAGTTCCTTATACTTTCACAGAGAGAGATTACCTCTTTGGGTTATTTTTGTTATTATTATTATTTTTTTTTTTTACTTTTTTCTTATCTGAGAGAGAGGAAGAGAGAGCGTGCGCACAAGCAAGGAAGAGGGGCAGAAGGAGAGGGAGAATCTTAAGCTCAGCCCGCAGAGCCGGACCCGGGACTCGATCCTATGACCCTGGGATCCAGACCTGAGCCAAAATCAAGAGTCAGATGCGCAACCAACTGAGCCACCTGGGCGCCCCAAGAAACTACGTCTTTGTTAAAAAGATACACAGTCTTCTTCTCGACCTGGTCCTGTTGATCCCTCCAGGCTCGTCGCTCACTTAAATGTTTTTAATTAAAAAAAAAAAATTTTTTTTTCTGTTTCTTCAGTGAGTCGGTTATTTTCAAAAGGCACAAAGCCTTCACATGCATGCCTCCCTTCGCCTAGGATAAGCTTCTCCTCTCTCGTCCCCAGTATCCCCTACTTCTTCAGAAATCAACCCAGATATCACCAGGTCTTTTAGCTGAAATCACGGAAACCTTGACTCAACTGGCTTAAAATAGAACAAAGATGTGTTATCTCACAAAACAGGAAATCTCAGGATAAGGAGTTCTCGGTTTGGTGAATTCCGATGCTCAACAAGGGCATCAGAGACCCTGGTTTTTTCATCTTTCTGCTTTACAATCCTTTACCTGTCTTCTAAGCTTCGTGGTGCTCAGTCTGCTGCTATAGGTCGAGGCAAAGCACAAGGTCACAACAACACCCAGAGGAAGTAAAGTGTGTGCTCAGTGTGTGTGTCTGGGTGTGTGTGTGTGTGTGTGTGTGTCCTTTTAAAAGTGACAAAGCAGGGGCACCTGGGTGGCTTAGTCGGTTAAGCATCCGACTTTCGCTTAGGTCATGATCTCGCGGTTCATGGGTTCGAGCCCCGCGTCGGGCTCTGTGCTGACTGCCAGCTCAGAGCCTGGAGCCTGTTTCAGTCTGTGACTCCCTCTCTCTCTGACCCTCCCCTGCTCACGCTGTCTCTCTCTCTCTCTCTCTCCTAGAAAAAAATAAATAAATAAACATTTAAAAAAATAAATAAAAGTGAGAAAGCAGGGGCGCCTGAGTGGCTCAGTTGGTTAAGCATCCGACTTCAGCTCAGGTCATGATCCCACAGTTTGTGGGTTCGAGCCCTATGTCAGGCTCTGTGCTGACCATTTGGAGTCTGGAGCCTGCTTCGGATTCTGTGTCTCCTCTCTCTCTCTCTACCCCCACCCCTGACTCATGTTCTCAAAAATGAATAAACATTAAAAATATTTTTTTATTTTATTTTTTTTTAATTTATTTCTAGGAGAGAGAGAGAGAGAGAGAGACAGCGTGAGCAGGGGAAGGTCAGAGAGAGAGGGAGACACAGACTCTGAAACAGGCTCCAGGCTCTGAGCTGGCAGTCAGCACAGAGCCCGACGCGGGGCTTGAACCCACGAACCGCGAGATCATGACCTAAGCGAAAGTCGGATGCTTAACCGACTAAGCCACCCAGGTGCCCCAAAAAATATTTTTAAAAAGAGAAAGAACTTCTCAGAATCCTCTATCAGGCTTTCTTTCAATTCTCAGTGACTGGCCTATGTAACAAACCCATGCCTAACTCGATCACCAGCAAGAGAGGGATTACCATAATTGGTTTAGTGAAGCAGAGATTACAGGATCCAAATCAAGTCCGCTAGCAAAGGGAATGGTGTTGGGCTAGACACCAATACTCCTTTCCACGAATACCCCCATCCCACCCATTCCATGTTGCTTTAGGTGACCACGGGTCACCCATGCCCTTATCGTTGCCTCTGAGAAGTCTGAACCCTTTATATCATAATTGACTGCTCACTTCCATGTCAACCTATTCATCTTTGAGCTGCTTAAAGCTAGACGGCCCACTCACTGTTATACCTTAGAACCTAATACTTGCTTGGGGCTCACCAATGAATGAATGAATACATGAATGACTATTACAGATGACAGCTATTGGGTGCATGGGTAACCAATTACCCTCTAAGGCAAACAATACTTTTCCCATTCTAAACTTAAAGAAACCCCCCCTAAAAGGAGTGAAAGACTCCTCACTATCACACTGTATGGAGCAGAGCCAGAACTGAACTTCAGAAAGTCCAGCTCCGAGTTGAATGTTGGATACAACGGAAGTGAGGACAAGGAGGTGAGAGAATTAAATGGCCTGCCTACCATCCAGAGTGGCAGGGCTGGGAACTTGGCAAAAACAATTTTATTAATGTGCATAAGGCCGTTCAAAATTTGGACTGTAGACACACACGAATAATCCTAAGACTTTTTCTCTACCTGACTCAAATCCTACTATGCCTTCAGCTTTTTTCATCCCAGAAACACTTATGTAACAAATGGACCCCGATCTTTTGAGGATTCAGTTTGCAATCCTGACAAATTAAGGACCCTGAAGAATCAATTATTTTTACTTATCTCCCAGACTGAAGGGGAGGAAGCCCTATAATTCTGGAACTTTGGCTTCGAAACCTCTTGAAAGCATTACAGAAAATCCAAGGGAATTAGACAATAAGGATTCTTTCAAAACAGTAGGATTTATAGGATCTTATTACCTACTTTATAATCTTACCTTAAGGCTGTAGAAAGTATTAATTGGAGCAAAGACATCCAAAAGGCAACAGCTACTATAAGTCATCCATATTGTTGAAGTCTGTCTTTTATCTCTTTAATTTGTTACATTGCCTCACCCGCAGCACATCTTTCAGATAAACCTATCCAACTCCTGACTCCCTGGTGTATATATATTCTTTTTCTGGGCACAGAGAAGAAGAAGGAAAAAAAAAAAAAAAGCTAAGCCAAGTAAATCAATGGTACTTCAAATCCCATTTCCTGCCCTGATCGGTGGTTGATCCCTTCAAGAAAAGTGAGGTAGAAAACAGAGCAGGCTGGCTCCGGGCAAATAGAAAAATCCTAGAGGAGGCTTACATGTGGCCTGCATTCCCAGCGTCCAATTCTTACTAGAAATAATATACTGTTTCTCCACGGAAAGTGTGAAATGCTTTAAAATAAATTGGAACCACCGCACGCCCCTCCGATAAATGGAAGGTAGAGGTGCTAATCGGATTCTGTTGTTCCTCCCTGGCTGGGCCCTGGGGACCCCCTTCATCCCACTCACCCATTTTTATACAGGGACTGGAAACACTCCTTTTTTATTTGAAGTAATAATCTTGACAAAAGTGTCACCATCCCACAGAAAATGGCAGGGGGGGAGGGAACTTCAGTCTCCGATAAGGGAACAAAAAAGCAAGATCAACTACTATTTTAGGAATACTGGTCTTTGTATAATTTCCTCTCCCCCTTTGTAAAGGGCTGCTGAGCCCACTGGGCTATCACGTAACTTCTTTTTTCCTTTGAAAGGGCGACCCCTCCGAGGGGAGCTGAAGGCACTGAGATATTTCTCAGACTGTGGTCCTTGTCTCAATTCTAGAAATGCATATCCGGGGATGGCACTCTCAGATCTATTGAATCGGAAGCTCTGAGGGGCAGGGCCCCATATCAGGCATGTTGAAGTTCTCTGAGTGATTCTTACACGTGCTCAAGTTCCAAGACAATTGGCATCATGAATGAAGTCATGGGCTGTCGAGTCAGAACAAGGTTTGCTGAGCCAACTGCCAGTTTACTAAACAAGGGAAGTCAGCCACTATGAGGAAAGGGGGCACATCTAATATTCCTTGGCTTCCCTGGGTAAACAAAAGACATTTATGAAGATCAGTAGCTCCAAACCATCAAATCCAATTTCACAAACATTTTCTAGGTATTAACTAACCAGCTTTATTTAACAAAGAGCCCAGTGCCGTGTTCAGTGTTATACTTACTTGCATGGTTTTTCTTTCTGTCTTTCTCAACTCCCTTTATTTTATCATACCTTGTGCCGTAGGCACCGCCTCTACTCACCCATTCTGCATATGTCTACACTGTGAACTCCACAGGATAACAACTACACTGAAACATGACCAACCTCCTTGAATACTTGGACACATCTCAACAGATTCTAAACTTACAAATCGCCACAGGGCTGACTGAAGAAAGCCTGGGGTCAGGGCAGTGGGCGCTTTGAATGGTAAGGATTCTGAAGCTTTTTTGAGTCTGGTCGACACTCAGCAGNTGATGATGATGATGATGATGGATGCTGATGATGGGCTATTTCTAAGAATCCAACGGAAAGCCAGACAACCAGGCCAATGGAAGAGAGGGAGCCAGGACTGCCCTTGGGTTTTCAGAAAGAAGCATTGATTGATCTTGGTTCTAGGACACTGATTTTACTTGACTCTGCTCCCAGCACCCACTGTGTCCAAAGAGAGATTCTGATGACTCCCCACTTCACTTCCCCATGATTCAGTGTGCCATGGCTTGGAAGCAAATGTCACACAGTGACTGCATGGGTGTTCTAGAGCCCTATCCCTGGGACTGGGTGGCCCATTTCCCCAAACAGCAATCCTAGGTAACCCCATTGGCATTTACCATAATAAAAAATAAATGAAGCCAAGTGGAACTAGACTGTAAGCTCCCAACACACCGGAAGCCTCTTTGAGGGTAGGATCTATGCCTGATTCATCTCTAACACCTCCTACAAGGGCTCAGTGGCTGGGAACACTAGTTTTGGACTCAACCTGCCTTAGTTTGTTTGAATTGCCACTCTCCTTGGGCATGTGTCTTAACTCCCAGACTACTGTGTATTCATCAGTTTGTTGCAAGGATGAAATGTGAATCCTGGCATCCACCTGGCACCACCAGGCTACAAGATTCTATCACCTTCCAAGCACTACTGGGGAAACGGTAGCCCCAGCCCAGGTGGGAAGGTACATACCTCATTAACTGACAGCTGCAAGACTGCTTTTCAACCCGAACCTGTTGGATACTAAATAATTTCTTTAAATCTAAAAGAGACATTCCAAGGGCAGCTGTCCAGAGTTTTCAGAGAGGTCCCTTAACAATGGGGTGTGCTCCACAATAAACCAGTCCCAGCATCCCTCTGTATGGCCTCCATGGAGGATCTCCTTGGCGTCTCCCCTGATTTCAGAGTAGCCACTTCATGCTCTGCTTCTGCCATAGGAATTATTCAGATGCTTACTTGATATAATGGAGGGAGAAATTAGAGTCTTGTCCACCTCTATACTCACCTCCAACCTCTCCTCCTCTGGGCTGGGAATAGAAACAGGGTCTGGCGTCCCACTAGGAGGTAAGATCTGTGCCCACACCCGTAAAGTGTCTGGGGAGCTCAGGACCTACTTAGAGCATGGCTTCCAGGAGACCCATGAGGCTTAAGGCCAAGTCTTGGGACAGCAGTTACAGGAGTGTTCTGGAGGCCCATCCCTGTGGCCAAGTCTGCTGCCAGCACCAGGTCTTAAGGACATTGCTGGGCAGTGCCTGACAGCACCCCCACAGGCATCCCACTCTGATTTTGATAAGACTATGTAAACCTTCAAGTTCATGTACAGTTCAAAGAGGGAGACACCCCAAATATCAGACTTCTCAATGATGTTGGCCCGTTTAGATTGAGATCTTTTATTTAAGAAGTGTGACATTTCTTGCACTTTCAGCTACCTGGAGAATACACACTAATATCATCTAGCCTCCTGCCTGTTCCCCAAGGGGGGCTTCAGCCCTCCCTTCTCAGTGGGGGCAATTCCTTCAACAGCTGCTATTCGGTGGTTAGAACTAGAGATTGGACAAGCAAAGCATGTGGTCAAGGAGGGGCAGTGACTTAACTCTTCAGGTGGCTTCAATGGCGTGTCTGCAACCAGAGAATGAGGGTAGAGTCTGGGAGCTCACACACCTGCTTCAACCTACAAAAAGCCAATGGGACCTGGGCACCGGGGAGAGGATCCAGACCATGTGAGGTCCAGGAACAGAGGAGCTAGGAGAGACTGTCAGAAATGGGTCAGTAGCAGGAATGATAAGCAGAGAGGAACAGGAAACTCAGATAAGGGGCAGAATAACCAGCCCCTAGGATTAAGCAGCACTAGGAACTCCAGCATTACAAAAATAACTCTATAGATTTTGGATACTAACCCTTTATGTCCTTTGCAAATACCTTCTCCCATTCCGTAGGCTACCTTTTAATTTTGTCTATTGTTTCCTTCGCTGTGCAGAAGCTTTTTATCTTGAGGATGTCCAATAGTTCACGTTGGATTGCTTTCATTACCCTTGCCTTGGCGATGTGTCTAGTAAGAAGTTGCTGTGGCCCAGGTCAAAGAGGTTGTTGCCTATGTTCTTCTCTAGGATTTTGATGGTTTCCTGTCTCCATTTGGGTCTTTCATCCATTCTGAATTAACTTTTATGGATGGCGTAAGAAAGTGGTCCCGTTTCATTCCTCTGCATGTTGCCGTCCAGTTTTCCCAAAACCATCTGTTGAAGAGATTGTCTTTTTTCCATTGGATATTCCTTTTTTAATATTCCTTTTTTAATGTTTATTTATTTTGTGAGAGAGAGACAGAGCATGAGAAGAGGAGGGGCACAGAGAGAGAGGGAGATACAGAATCTATAGCCGGCTCCAGGCTCCGAGCTGTCAGCACAGAGCCCGACGCAGGGCTCAAACTCACGAACTTTGAGATCATGACCTGAGCCGAAGTTGGACACTTAGCCGACTGAGCCACCCAGGCGCCCATCCATTGGATATTTTTTCCTGCTTTGTTGAGGATGAGCTGACCATATTGTTGTGGATCCATTTCTGGGTTTTCTATTCTGTTCCATTGATCTGTGTGTCTGTTTGCATGCCAGTTCCATACTGTCATAACGGCAACAGCTTTGTAACATAGCTTGAAGTCGAGAATCATGATGCCTCCCAGTTCTGCTTCTCTTTTTCAGGATTCTTTTTGCTATTCAGGGTCTTTTGTGGTTCCATACAAATTTTAGGATTGTTTGTTCCAGCTCTGCAAAGAATGCTGGTGTTATTTTGATAGGTATTGCATTGAAATGTAGATTGCTTTGGGTAGTATAGGCATTTTTAACAATGTTTGTTCTTCCAATCCGTAAGCATGGAATATTTTGCTATTTCTTTGTGTCTTCTTTTCTTTCTTAAGTGTTCTATAGTTTTCAGAGTACAGCTCTCTTACCTCTCTAGTTTGGTTCATTCCTAGACATCATATTGTTTTGGTGCAATTGTAAATGGGGTCGGCTCCTTGATTTCTTTTTCTGCTGCTTCATTATTGGTGTATAGAAATGCAACAGATGTCTACATGCTGATTTTATATGCTGTGACTTTGCTGAATTGATGTATTAGTTCTAACAATTTTTTGGTGGGGTCTTTCAGGTTTTCTACATAAAGTATCATGTCATCTGCAAATGGTGAAAGTGTGACTTCTTCCTTGCTGATTTCTATGCCCTTTACACCTTTTTGTTTCCTGATTTACTGAAGCTAGGACTTCCAGTACTATGTTAAATAGTAATGGTGAGAGTGGGTATCCTTGCTTTGTTCTGACCATAGGGGAAAGGCTTTCAGTTTTCCCCCATTGATGATGATACTATCTGTGGGCCCTTCATATACAGCCTTTATGATGTTGAGGTATGTTCATTCCATCTATCCCTGCTCTGTTGCAGGTTTTTATCAAGAAAGGATGGCATATTTTGACAAATGGTCAAATGCTTTTTCTGCATCTGTTGAAATTATCATATGGTTCTTATCCTTTCTTTTATTAAACTCAACACCCAAAAAACAAACAACCCAGTTAAGAAACGGGCAGTAGACATGAATAGACACTTCTCCAAAGAAGACATATAGATGGCCAACAGCCACCTGAAAAGATGCTCAACATCACTCATCAGGGAAATACAAATCAAAACCACAATAAGGTATCACCTTACACTTGTGATAAGGGCTAAAATTAACAACAAAAGAAGCAGCGGGTGTTGGTGAGGATATGGAGAAAGGGGAACCTTCTTGCACTGATGGTGGGAATGCAAACTGGTGCAGTCACTCTGGAAAACAGTATAGAGGTTCCTCAAAAAGCTGAAAATACAACTATCCTATGACCCAGCAATTACACTATTATTTATCCATATGACACAAAAACACATATTTAAAGAGGTACATGCACCCCAATGTTTATAATAGCATTATCAATAATAGCTAAACTATGGAGAGAACCCAAATGTCCATCAACTGATGAATGGATAAAGAAGATATGGTATGTATATATACTCAGCCATCAAAAAATGAAATCTTTCCAATTGCACAGAGTGGAAAGAGCTAGAATATATTATGATAAGCAAAATAAGTCAACCAGAGAAAGACAAATATATGATTTCACTCACATGTGGAATTTAAGAAACAAAACAGATGAATGTATAGGGGGAAGGGAGAGAAAAAAAGAGGAAACAAACCACAAGAGACCCTTAATGATAGAGAACAAACTGAGGATTGATGGAGGGAGGTGGGAGGGAAATGGGCTACATGGGTGATGGGCATTAAGGAGGGCACTTGCTGGGATGGGCACTGGGTGTTATATGTAAGTGATCAATCACTGAATTCTACTCCTGAAACCAATAATGCACTGTATATTAACTAAAACATAAATTACATAAGTAACTTCAAATCAAGATCTTTGCAATTATCTTCATAATAGTTAAGTTTGGGGCACCTGGGTGGCTCACTTGGTTACGTGTGTACTCGATTTCAGCTCAGTTCATGACCTCATGGTTCGTGAGTTCGAGATACCCACCAGGGTCTGCACTGACAGCATGGAGATTGCTTGGGATTCCGTCTCTCTCCCTCTCTCTCTGCTCCACTCACACACACTCCTCTCTCAAAATAGATTCATAAACATTTTAAAATAATACTGTCAAGTTTTATGATGAGCATTGTGTTCAACACTTTATGTATATTAATTTTGCCTAATTCTCCAAGCAACCCTGGCAAGGAGTATTGAGAACCCTGCCCTACAGAAAGAGAAACAGCATGTAACTTAGCCGAGGTCACTCAGCTGGTAAGCAAACAGGGCACTCACCTCTTGAAGCGACAAATCCGCATTTCCATCCTCTGCACAGGAAAAGCTGCCCGGGAACTTGGGCGGGTCTGATCCTCGCAGAGAAGACTGCAACCCTGGATGGGTAGAGGGCATCATGGGGCACAGGCCAGACCCCTTTGATGATCTTCCCAGTGTGATGGAAGAAGCAAAACAGAGTTGATTCAAGTACAATCGATTATCATGATTCATGGTAATCACGCTCCATAAAGTCACCATGAACACCATGAGTTACCAAATACCGACCGCTGCTCCTAGGGGAAATACACAGTCAGGTTCCTGTGAGCCTCTGGTCACACCTTTTTCAACAACATCAATATATAACCTTGTTTTAAGTGTCTGTCTGTTCAAAGACACCTCATTACGTATGTACTGTTGACCTTGAGCTCACAGCCAACAGCACCATAACTCTGCCTGAACAAAGCATATCTAACACATGTGTCTTCTCCATAAAGCACATCACAGTCTTCTCGCACACGGGCACACAGAACGGTGACAGACATGGCACTAAGTGGACCACAACAAGGACACTTGTTCATAGTGTGAGAGCCAATCACAAAAAGAGCATCTGGACAAGTCATCTTTGTTGCTATGCCGGGCACATCTCTTAATGGCTGCAAAAAAGCCATGAGTATCAATGTGGTGATTACGAAGAAGGTTGAGCAAGGAAGCAAATTCACAGGGCCGGGATCTGTGAGCAATGGAGATCAGATTGACTGTAGCCTCTCCCTAGCTGTGTGGTCGTGTCAACACAAGCACCAAAGCCCCTTCACCCATCTGTAAAATGGGTCTAACATCAGCCTTGTCTTGGGGTTGCAGAGCTCTGTGATGGCAATGACAGCGCTAATGCAGGGAAGCAGGCCATCAAAGCTCTGTGAAATCGGCTCAGAGAGCATGCATTCCCTTCCCTCTCTGTCCAAGTACATGCTTTGCTTGCCTCCAATCTCTTCAGCGGCAAAAACCTCAGCAAGGCTCAGTGAACTCTCAAGGTCACACCAGTTTGAAAGGACCCGACCCCGGACTCTTAGCAAGAAGGATTCCTCTCAACCACAAGGTAAAATAACCGGTATGCGAATGGACTTGGTTGTCCATATGCTTCCCCGCCCTGCTCTCCTTCTCAGTTCCTCCTATTTTGGCTCAGAGAGATTGACTACACGGCAGAAGAACAGAGCTGGTTTGCACGGGCCCAGCAAACACCATCGCATGGCAGGCGTGCCTCACGGGGGTTCACAGAGTCAAGTGCAGGCATTGAATCCCAACACATCACAGCACCAAAGTCATCTTCATCTTCCAGTGTTTTCCAGGCCATTCATTCACCAAATAGACAAATATCTGCATTTTTGTAGATAAAATGAATGCAGAAGGAGCTATTTCCAAAGATAGATGACTGTCCTTTTTCCTTCAGCAAAGTTTAAAAAGGTAAAAATTATCATATTATGGGCACAGTGGTCATGGAGAGAAAATGAGGCCACTGCTCAACAGGGGAAATTGCTCTCCCTGCATGGGAATGTTTTAGCATTAAATTAACTCTATCTCCTGCCTGCTAATAGGAAAGCTTTCACCTCTCTGTTTGGCAGGAGATCCGCATTTGCATTTAGATGGACCTGTTGTAAAGATGGCCCTGCACGCAGGGGCCTCCATCCCTTATTTACAATAGCAGCCAAGTGATAAAATGATTATCACATAAGTGGTTGTTTCACTGGTTTCGATAGGGCTCAAACCAGAATGGGGAAGGCTGTCATCTGAATTAGTCAATGAATGGACAGGATAGTTTGCCCACATGGCGAGCGCTCCCTGGTCCCCTTGACAACTCGGAGGTATGCTCAGTCCCTCCTGAGCAGGACAGCCAAGACAGCAGGTCACCGGGAGGAAAAGTGGCAGCGTCTATGCGGCCGCTGCTCCTTCTGCTGCTTCCTAGACAGAGTCCACGTTCCTGTTTGAGAATCTTCTCCCATCGCATTTGGGGCAGATAGCAGGTGGGTTGCTGTTTTTCAGGGGGTGGAATGCTGTGATTCTCCCATGGCCATAGAAAATGGCCATGTTGGAGTGAGATCCTGATGCCAACACACACCATCTGTAGCCAACATGCCTCCTTACCGTCCATCCGTCTGCCCTCCCGATATCCTGAATGCCTAGAATGGAAGGCACACTGATGTGGGAATCAAGAGTTCTAGGACCCATTCTGATTCCTACAACTAACTGTCTGACATGGGGCCGCTCCCCCCACACCCATACATAAGGTCAACCTCAAAGCTTTCATCTGTAAAAGTGAAGGATTTGGACAAAGCTATGGGTAGGAAAAGCTTGTCTCCCTCGTCTCAATGTTCCGGATCTCTCTAACATCACATATGTGCCCTTCCTGTGGGCCGTGGGAGCAAAATGAGCAGCTGTTGGAGTTATCGAGAAAATCAGTCTATTACCAGACACACAGCAGTGTTTCCCAGGCTTTAGCTCCCATTCAAATTACCTGGAGGGCTCGTTAAAATATTCTCCTTGGCCTCAGAGATTCTGATTTCTGTGAGTCCGGGATGGGGCCCCAAAATCTGCATTTCTAGTAAGCTCATGCTGCTTGTGAGGAGATGACATATGAACTTTGAGAAACACTTCCATAGAGATCCAGAGAAAGCTCAGAGAGCCACAGGAAGGACTTTTTTTGCACATCTGTGATGACATAATAGGGTACAAGCACAGCCAATTAAGCATCTCACCATCCAAGTTCCCCTATTGGCCAGGGGGATAATGCCCACCGTCAGTGGCCAGACCGACACAGAGGAAAGAGGAAGTGATCTTGTAATGTGCCAGTGGGACAAATCTTAACTATGAAGAAACTACACAACCAAGTAATGTCAGGTCTTTGGGAAGCTGGTCAACTTATGTGCGTTGGTCACATGTCCTGTAATCAATAGACACGTGACATCCCTTTCTCAGGTCATAGGTACAAAGAGAGGCAGGACTAGACCCAAATCAACTAAATGGATCCAGAGGAGTATCACCCAGGGAGACACAGGATGACCAGGTAAAGGAAGCCCTGCTTTCACAGCACTTACTATGTTGTTCTTCTAGACCCAGAAAACACACACACTGATTGGCTTCTGTCTCACTGATTAAACACTGGAATCTATCCACACATCCCAGCCCAGAAAGAGTTACTGTAAAGCAAACTCCACATCTCTGTGGCCAGGCATGAAGAACCCCCAGTGGGATGGGGGTGGGGGGGACCTGGGTGGCTCAGTCAGTTGAGTGTCCAACTTCAGCTCAGGTCATGATCTCACAGTTCATGAGTTTGAGCCCCACATCAGGCTCGCTGCTGTTGGGACAGAGGATCCTCTGTTCTCCCCTCCCTCTGCTCCTCTCTCACTCATGCTCTCTCTCTGTCTCAAAAAAATAAACACTGAAAAAAAGAACCCCAACAGGTTAGGATAATGAAATGGTCTCCAAGATTTCCCATACAGATTAAATTCCCTGATATCCAGGGTCCCAGTATTGAAGGCAATTTATTGCTCTGAAGACAATGTCCCATCATATTATGGATGAAAAAAACCACCCTCAATAAAAAGGAGTTGCTTAATAAAAGCTGGAAGACCCAGTCCGCCTGGGCAGATCATGCTTTTTCCATGGACCCCATGAAAACACACGAAAACAAAAGACAATGAGGTGGGGACAGACGCTTCTATCTGAGCAGTAAAGTAGGGGAAATTTCCTATCATCCAAACTAAAAAAGGAGAAAAGAGGCCCAGTATCCAAAATAAGTTTTCTCCAGTCTATATTCTTCAGTCTCAGAATGGCACGCACCCATCAGCTGCCTGCCTCCAACATCACACACACACACACACACACACACACACACACACAGGCTCTCTACCTTGCTCTCCACATCCCCTCAGTGCTATCCCTCAGTCGAGGTCAAGGACTTGGGTGAGTAAGAGCTAATAATGAATGAGGGGAAAAGGAGAGGAATATTAATTTATGATAATGGAGTGTCCTACCCAGCTAGGCACTTGACCAATACGCTCTTTTATAGTCCTCATACCACATTTTTTTCCTGCATCAATTTAGCCGAGATGGAATTATGTTTCCCAGAATGTCCTTCCCTGCACAGTTCTGGATGAGTGTGGACCACAGCAGGCATCTTACATGAGATTTGGAAAGAGAGCCTGGACCAGCAGCCATAGTCTTTATTTGCTTGGAAGGTTGGTGCCGGGCATGTCTGTTTCAGTTCAAGTGTACCATCGCTTACCTCTGGAACCTCTGGTTGGCACAGCAAGGCAACTTGCTGGTCACACAGCTGCTAACTGGTAGATCTGAAATCCCAACCCTCAGTCTGGGTAGTCAGGTAGCTCAAACTCATGTGGCAGGAGCAATGAGAATCTTTCTGGAAATGCATCACCTTTAACTTGAAAGAGACAGAGCATCCCCTCTACTTTGTGTTCTTTTACATAAAATAACAAAATAGGCATATGGGGCACCTGGGTAGCTCAGTCAGTTGAGCATCCAACTTCAGGTCAGGTCATGATCTCACGGTTTGTGAGTTCAAGTCCCACATAAGGTTCTCTGCTGTCAGCACAGAGTCTCCATTGGATCCTCTGTCTCCCTCTCTCTCTCTGCCTCTCCTCCACTCATGCTCTGTCAAAAATATATAAACATTAAAAATAAATAAATAAATAAATAAAATAGGCATATTGATAATACCTTAAGAGAACTTGAGCTCATCATCTACTGTCCATAAATAATTGCTGATCTCACTGTTGACATTTTAGCGTTCATTAGAGTACCCCACCTTGCCAACACTCAGAAGATGGGGGTAAGTGGAGAGACTGCTCACACCAGATACTGATGGAAAGCAAGTTAAAAGGTTACCAGCTGCTACTGTTGCCTCACCTCTAGCCCCCACTGTGGGGTAATGACCCCTGAGAGAGAGGAGGGAAGGCCGGACAAAGTGCAGAGGAAAAATGTAGATGAAAAGAAATCGGAAGGCTTTTTCTTTCATGTTTCAAGTACCAAATTATGCTTGACATTTGAATTTTCCCCAAGGCTCACTTCCATGAAATCATGCCAAATTACCCTGAAAGGGTTGGAGCTTCCCGGAGAGACTTTTGACTGTAATCAAACAGGTTTCTTCCGTTGTTCCAGACACTGCAAGGATCTAGAGGGGGACAGAGGGTGGAAGGGCCTGGGAGGGGGAGCTAGCTGAGGAATAGTGTGGTGGCTGCCCTTCTGGTCAGTCAGGGACTCGCCGCCATGGAACCGAGTATTGACACAGCTCCTCAAAATGCGGACATCCCAGTGAGCTGGGCGGATACGAGGAGGTGCAAACATTCCACGCAAAAGCACAGATAGCAATACTCATACTGGCTACCATGGATGGAGTTTATCGCAAGGTGGGCACTGGGCTGGGACCATTACTCATTTGAACTTCATGACATCTGGGGGCTACTATTATTCAATTTGCAGATATGAACGCTGAGATGGAAAAAGATAAAGGAACTTACCCTGGCCTTTTGGATGCCAGAGCCTGAGCTACAGGGGCTACTGTACTGCCTGGATGACCAGGTACAATTCCAGTGCAGTAAGTAGAGGGAAGGGCCCTCAATGGTGCCCAGATATCACCGGATATCAAAATATCAATGGGTACCATTATTTGATTGGATCAACCAAACCATTCAATTTCAGGGGTCTCACCTAGATTAGCTTATATTCACTGACTAATCAGAAAACACTCATTCTATCGTGTTATTCTTCTGGACCTGCTGATGTCGATGTTGGACAGAAAACATCTTTAGACCCAGCAGCAGCTCACTGTTGCCAGAGGCCAACATCGGTCCCCATTGCAATGGGTCCTCCTAGATCTACTCAGAAGCTAAGCCTGTCTCCCGGGGACCCCTTGCTGGCTTTGCTGTCTGAGTTACCCACGGCTTATGACTTATATCCTTGTTCCCACTGTACTTTGCTCTTTGCTCTTTCTAAGCATTGCATGTATCTCCCCGTGCACTGGCACCAGCGTAACCAAGGTCGCCATCTTTCTCTCACCCCGATTGTTCTTAAAACCTCTAAACAGTTCAATTCTTGACCCCTTGCATTTCTGCCAGAGCGGTCTAGAAGCAGATCTGCTCCCAACCCTTCCACAGCTTCCCACTGCTCTCTGGATCCATCCCAGATGCCCCATGGGCTGCATAAAGGCTCTGCTCTCACGGGGCCTATGTGTGTCCACACCCTGCTCCTTGCCCTGTGCTCCATCCACTGGATGGAGTCATGTCTACATGCCTACAAATGCATTGTGATTTATTTGACCCCACCTTTGGGTAGTACCCTCAAATCTTTGGGCAGATAAAGCTGTAATGGTGGCAAGGGATGTGTTCTAAGAACACACATGCTCAGTCTTCAGGTCCCATCCAATGCCACTTGTAGGCACAAGACCAATTGATTGATCAGCAGTCAACACAGAATTGTCTCCACTTGGTCTCTATGAAAACTTGATGATTCCATGGGATTGACCCACATGACCATGGGGGTTTCCATCACGAGCGACTATTGAGCAGGCAACCCATGGAACCAATGAGTCATCCAGGGGTAAAGTCCGCTACCAAGAAGTGATTTTCTAGGAGCATGGAATCCACCTAGAATCACAGAAGAAGCCAGTTCTGACTCCCAAGTCACAGCATGCCGGCTGAGTGAACTTGGAAGATTATTTCTTTCATTGCCCAAGTTCGGCTTCCTGAGGCTCCTCTGCAGTTCTTATCTTCAGACTCAGCTCAGCTTCACTGCAAAGACAGCCATGATGTTTCACACAGTGAACCAAGTGTCCACCCCCCCAGCACCCACCTTGGTCTGCTACTGGAGGCGTACTCCATGCTCATGTGCATGGCACATGCCATTCTATTCCTGCCTGGGAGTCTCTTGGAATCCCAGACCAATTAACTGGACCTCAGCATTCTTTTTAGATCCAGTCAGCCTCTTTCACAGAGGGCTTCCTGGCTTCCACTCCCAATGAACTATGAGTACTCTGATGCTCCTCGCCTGTGATCATGTAGGTCTTCCTGCCTTGGACTCCATACCGACCCAAATCACTCTTATGTCTCCATCTGTCCCTTTGAATAGAAAAATTTGAACTTCCACTTATACCTCTTTGAGGCAGATCCCATGCGGACCCATTCAGCTAACCTGGGGCCCACCTGTGCCTGACATCTACCAGGGAACCCAAAAGAAGGTCCCAGAAAACCACTTGGGAAGCTGGAAGGCTAGATTGGCACCTCAGAGATGTCCAGGATTAATGAAAAGGGATTGAGCTTTTAACCCTTGCGTTGTCCAACCATTGAGTGCAGGTTGCCCCAGAAAGGGTGTGTGATGTTGGATGAGGTGGCTTTCTTCAGCCAAAGTACTTTCTAAAGAGAAATGAAAGCTGAGAGCTATCTGCTTGCAGTACTTCTACCAGCAAAGAAATAAACCCTTCCTCTTTCAAGGGGGACCTGAGTGGCATATCTCACCATCCGACAAAGAGGCAGGCAAGGCTCCCCCCTCCAACAAACTAACTAACTCAGCCAAGTCAACCTGGTGCTGCTGCATGGAGGTGAACAACAGAGGTCCCAGCTGCAAAATGCATATAATGGCTATTCACCAATATTGCCTTCCTCTCCCTTCTCCCTTTCTAATGCCCTTGACCCATGATTTTGAGGGTCACAGTCTCATCTCCTTTTTAATTGAGTGATTTCTACCCGACCAAACAAGGCAATACTACTTTTCCCCTTTTAAGATTAGCAGATGGCAGTTTCTCGGCTGAGGAAGAATTGAAGGCTGTCAGAACACAGGACCCTAGGGTTCGGCGTGAGAGAAACCAGGACAACGTGGACTAGGGAAGCGGGATCAGGAGTGGTATGCCAGGTGGCACCAGGGACGACCAGCCAGGCTCTGAGGATGGGAGATCAATGGAAGATTCAAAGAGCTAGAAGGAGATGAAGAGAACAGAACAGAACACTCAGTGTGGCCTCAGAACATGAGGCTATGGGACCATAGACCTTCCCTGGGACCATCAATGGATGACCTGACTCAGTTCTGCTCAGGGGTAGTGCCTTCTGGCCTGGGACCCACGTAGCCTCTTTCTGAACCCCATCCTCAAAGGCATCATCTAAAACAGTGAAAGCATATTGTGTTTCCTAAAATCTGATTTCCTAAAACATAAATGGCAAGTCAGGAATCAGTGAGGATCATAAGGCGTCATCAACTGTTGGGCCTGGACAGGAGCCCAGAAAGGAGTTGACAAGGAGGGCATAAGACCTTCCTGAGAAGTGAGAGGCAGCCCCCGATCAGCTTGCAGGAGGCAGACCTCTGTGGAACTTGCTCTCCATCTGTGTGTGTCCGGAGATCTCTCAGGACTCATCTCTGGGGCTCTAACTTTGCCAATTCATCGTGGAGCATAGGCTGGAGACATCAGTCTTGGTGACATGAATTCAGATGCTCAGGGGAAGTATGTCTCAGGCTCTGGGGAACATGGCATGTTTCCCTTGTGTTTGTGCTTAAATGTTCACGCAGTGAAGAGGCTCATGAAAAGATAGATACATGTAGTTTGAATTAAAGATCATTAAGAGGCAGTTTTGCTTTGGCCTTTCATTAAAAAAAAAAAAAGCAGACATGAAGACATGCTACTTGTTCACCTTTTAAGAAGGAACCTGATATTCCTCTATAAGGAGTGCAGTTGGACGACAGCTTCCAGCTACAATATTTGGCCAAGGCCACAGTCTTTCCAGAGAATCCCCAGTCAATGAGTGAGCTTGGAGAGGCCCCAGGGCCTGGCCAGTTCTGCCACGACACAGGACTTCTCCATGGACAATCCACACTAGAGCTTCCCATTCAACTGGCCAAGACTTTCCAGGAGCTGCACCCTCTTCCCACCCTTCATCCTCCACCCCCCCTTCTTGTACATGCCTCAGGCCTGCATAATGGTCTGACAGCTCTCCCTGCCCATGCCATACTGGTCTGAAGGCTTAACTGGCTCCACTTACTCATCTCTCACTAGTAAAGCTCTTGCATTGCTAACTACCTCTTGGCATCTGTCTCCTGTGGGGCCTGAATTGGTACAGTATTATCCTACAGATTGGGATACTGAGATCCAGTGAGGCTAAATAACGTGACTTAGGTTGCAATACAAGATGCTGTAGAACAGACAGAATTTATGTCTCGAGAGATAAATATCTCTAAAGCCCAACACCTCCATCCCTGTTAGTGGATGAGCTGTTTAAGACTCCAGACAAGGATGGTGGATGCTGGGCATGCCATCGTTTGGGCTGGGGGGAAACAAGGACCAGAAACATGGAGGTCAGTGCCAGAAACCAATGAGCAAGCAGAAGTCTGTCACCCAGGGAAAAGCAAGTCAACACAGGTGTTAGGAGATCATTAAGACTCATGGAGAACTGTGAAAGAGAGGTCTTGAAAATTTGAATCCTGAATGACAACTTACAAACAAGAGACAGGAGACGGAAACCTGGAAAGGAGACTGGCCACTGGAACGCTCCTAGGGAGGTCTACTGACCGGGGGCCTTCTCACTCCCTCCTGCCTGTGCTGAGCCTCTACTCCTGACATCTCAGAGCAAACCAGACAGATGGGCTCTGAGAAAAGCCAATTTCCTTCTGTGCCTTTGTTACTTCCAGTTGGAGCAGCGGGGTTCAAATACACAATGTGGCTAGAGCTGAGCAGACATTTCTTGGTTACTTTCCAAGCTGATGGGACTTTGAGAGCAGTGAATCATTTATAGGCTCCTGTCCCACGTGGAGCAGAAAACAGGCTGGCATTGAAGAATAACATCTCCCACCATATCTGAAAAGTTTCCCAATGGTCCGGATTATGGGGTGCCCTTTTTACCATCAAAAACATTCAAAGAGCCCTCTCTTTTAAAATAGCCACAATTATGCTTTTTAACCATTGTTCCAGGAAATAGGTAACAACTTCTCTGGATGATAAGCCCCTTCTATGGATGAGACAAGTTTTAAAAAATCAAATCTGCATTTTACTCATCTCAATGTGTACAAGGATTAGAAAATTGGGGCACCTGGGTGGCTCAGTCGGTTGAGCATCCAACTCAATTTTAGCTGATTTTGGCTCAGGTCATGATCTCAGAATCGTGGAATCGAGCCCCACATCTGGCTCTGTGCTGAGCATGGAGCCTGCATAAGATTCTCTCTCTCTCCCTCTGCCTGCCCCTCCCCTGCTCATGCACACACACACACACACACTCTCTCTCTCTTTCTCTCTCTCTCTCTCTCTCTCCCCCTCTCTCTCAAATAAAAAAAAGGAAAGAAAAAAAAAAGAAAATCAGTAATACATGGACAGCCAAGATGCTTTACCCATTTGGTCATAAGACAAAGCTTTTCTAAACACGATCCTCATATATGTGGTGTTATACTGATCGTGGCAGTAATATTGCCCATCTCCATTTTACAGAAGGAAAAACTGAGGCCCAGAGCAACATAACGAGTTGATAAAAGACATACTGCACGTGTGGTTGGAGGTTGGTTGGAAAAAGGCTCGTGTCTGGGAGGTCTCGTTGCTTTGTCCCCACACCTTAATATCTGGTCCTCCGTTCAAGTCCTGCTCTGGTACTCCCAGCATGCACTATGTTTTCTTGGCTGGCTGCGGCTCAGAGAACATGCAAGGAATTCAGTGTTTAGTAGGTGCTCAGTAAATGTCAGCTCTTTTTATCATCAATAGACCTGGCTGTTGGCTTTCCTATTTCCATAAAGTTACAGTCTCTTGAATTTATGTATCTCTCTAAGTGTACACATAGAAGCTTAACAGCCAGAGAGAAGTATTCTCATCCTGGATTAAACCTTTTAAGTTAAAAAATATATATATTTATTTTTGAAAGAGACAGAGAGAAAGAGAGTGGGAGAGGCACAGAGAGAGAGGGAGGCAGAGAGTCCCAAGCAGGATCCATGCAGTCAGTGCAGAGCCCCATATGGGGTTTGAACTCACAAACTGTGAGATCATGACCTGAGCTGAAGTCAGAGGCTTAACCGACTGAGCCACCCAGGGACCCCTAATTTTTTAAACTGTAACCCCAGGAAGACCTCTTTGTGAAGCTACACCTTCCGTCACAACAACTTGCTACAAGAAAAGCTTGGCTCCCGTCCCTCTGCGTCCAGGATCTGTGCCCAGCACTCAGCTCCCAGGACGCAAGAGGTGGAGGAAACCAGAGTGAACCAGGCAGGGGGGCCTGCTGCTGTGAGTTCTGACACAGGCGACAGTGTGGCATCACTGTCCCTCCGGAGAGGGTGGATGTAGGGGTGAGCACATGAAAGCGGAATCATTTCGCCTTCGATTCCTTTCGTGGAGAATTGCCCACCGATCAGGAATTGGCGCCCTGCAGGCATGCCAGACCATGAGATGAAACCCCACAATATTTATATTTTGAAACGTCAGACCTTTGAGTTTAAAAACAGACTTTAAAGGGTTCGAGAAACTGGCCATTAATCAGACCTCTGTGCTCAGAATTAAGGCACAGACTGGTTTTGGTTTATTGTCTCTCTATCCCCAGATGGCTATGGCTGGGTATAATTATTTTTTCTCGATGGCACTCAAACACCCATTTGTCTGAGTTTTATAATTCATTGTTTGGCATTTGGTAGGCATGGCCCAGCACTGTAGTGGGTCTGCAAATCATTTCTTTTTTTTATTAGTGCTGCTGTTATATTCAGAACAACGCTCACTGGGTTTTTGACCATGGTGGGATCAGGTTCTCATTGTGTGATCCAAGAGCTGAATCCTGCCCCTGGGTCCCCTGATTTCTGTATGAGCAGAGTGCAAGGGCCTCTGTACTTTATTATCTATTTTTAATTAAAAAATTTGTTTAGGTTATTTATTTATTTTGAGGGAAAAAGAGAGAGCATGAGCAGGGGAGGGGCAGAGATGGAGGGAGAGAGAATCCCAAGTAGTCTCTGCGCTGTCAGCACAGAGCCCGACATGGGGATGGATCCCACGAATCTCGAGACTGTGACCCTTCAAATGCGTTTGAAAACTCCAGAATTTATTGAAATTGAGTAACCGCAGTGAGTGGCCATATTTAATAGTCATTTTTTAAAAATCCCATTGTTGAATGGGTTTTATTTTTTTAAATGTTTTATTTATTTATGAGAGAGAGAGAGGTAGCGTGAACAGGGAAGGGTCAGAGAGAGAGGGAGACACAGAATCCAAAGCAGTCTCCAGGCTCTGAGCTGTCAGCACAGAGCCCGACATGGGGCTGGAATCCACAAACCGTGAGATCATGACCTGAGCCGAAGTCGGATGCTTAGCCGACTGAGCCACCCAGGCGCCCATATTGAATGGGTTTTAGTTCCAGCCTTGCTGGATTTCCTCCTCATCTGGGGAGGCAGTTTGGACACAGGCCTCTATCACTTTTCCCAAATGCCATTACGTTTCCAACAGCAAACCATCCTGGGGAGGCTGTGTCCCACTCTGGATTTCCACCCAGGTCAGGATCCCAAGGTTGTGGGATCAAGCCCAGAAAGGGTTCTGGGCTGAGCGCAGAGCCTGCCTGAGACTCTCTCTCTTCTCCCGTCTGCTCCTCCCCCCTCTCAAGTGCAAGCTCTCTGTCTCCCTCTCTAAAACTAAAGGAGAAAAAAACCCAGGGCTGAACCCACATCACACAAATGTGCACGCCTCCAAGCCTGTATGTGTGTTCTACATGGGCCATGTGTGCGGCCCGAAGGGTGTCGGGAACCAATGTGTGAAAGGCGTACCTAAGTCACCCCACAGTTCTGACCTCAGACAGGAACAGACCAATCACTCTTTTTTTTTTTAATTTTTTTTTAATGTTTTATTTATTTCTAGGAGACAGAGAGAGACAGCGTGAGCAGGGGAGGGTCAGAGAGAGAGGGAGTCACAGACTGAAACAGGCTCCAGGCTCCGAGCTGGCAGTAAGCACAGAGCCCGACGCGGGGCTCGAACCCACGAACCGCGAGATCATGACCTAAGCGAAAGTCGGACGCTTAACCAACTAAGCCACCCAGGCGCCCCAACCAATCACTCTGGAGAGGGGCAACATTTCCTGACTCTGGACCCAGAAACTTCTCGAAGCCTAATAGGAAGGCCAATGCTGCTTGGCGAGGCTTCGAGTCTTTCCGGGGGCCCAAGCTGCCGGGCCAGGTCTCCCCGACATCTGACCATTGCCCTTGGGTTGCTGAGCTGGAGACACACGTCCACCCCAGGCTGGAGCTGCTCCAGGTCCGCCTTCTCCACCATTTCTACCCCAGCCTGTCCACTTGCGGTCCATGTGATGATGACTAGTCCTCTCCTCTCCCCCACCCAGGCTTCCCAGCATGTAGCTACTCTTTCACGTAGAAGACTCCGCTCCTTGCACTCCATCGAGAACTTTTCCTTCATGGCGGCACATCTGCCAGCTACTCAGCTCAGCCTGCTTCCAGCCTTCAGCTGGTCTCCCTCCCACCGCCTCCTGCCCTTCTCAGCAGTCCGGGTGAAGTCACAGAGGTCACACCGCTGCTGGCCAGCATGCCTGGACAGCCATCTGGAGGCGTGTTCCTCACAGCTGGTGCCTCAAGCAGCTTGTTATTGGTCCACAGAGGGACAAGGAAGGCCACTGACAGCCAGCTTGGCAAAGCTCTGACAGCGTCGCAGGGAGAGCCAAGCACAGGCACCCTGGACTTGCTCATTGTGCAGCGTAGAGACTAGTTCAGGTGTGGCTGAATCAAGGCGAGTCACCTGTGAGCTTGAGCTGCCCACCGGCCACATGCAAGGGGACCACTTCTCCCTGCCTGATAGATTGGAAATCTTTAAAAAAGCTCCTTCTCCAACTTGGTTTGGAGGAACTATCTGGAGCCCGCAACCCATCTCTTATCGAAGTGTGATGGCACCGGGAGGAGCTGAGCTCTCCCTACGGCCCAGGATCTGTGCAAGACAAATGGCTATGTTGTCTCAGGCAATCACACCTGCTCCAGGAGGTATGTACTCATGTAATCCTCATCTCACGATTAACAAAAAGGGGTCCCTGAGCAGTTCTCTTGCTGAATGTGGGTCCCTTGCGGGTGGCATGGGCAAATCAGGGATTCAAACCCAAATGCGTTTGAATCTGCAACTCATGCATTTACGACTGCCCTTCGGAGTAGAGGACAGTTGTCTGCAGGACTTATGGGATCCGCAGGAAACCTCGGGCTGTTTTCCCTAATGAGGAGAAGGTAAGGGGGTAGCTCTCTCCCCTGCCTTGCCTACCTTAGTCCCTTACAGTTAGAGCTTGTTATTCCTGATTTTAAAACAATTGTTCCCATGGCAACACCCTAGCAGCCTCTCTTAGCAACCAGGGCTATCTTTCACAATTGTAACAAAGTTGGCTCAAATACAAAATTGCTGTTCGAAAGAGTTTTCAGAGGCAAAACCAAATGGACCGCTTGACCAGAGCTCAACTTTTTACACAGCTTAAGTAAAGCATGGCAAGATTTGAAAACCACTGAAAAGCGGCCCCATCAGCCTGAACAATGGGGGGAAAGGGAAACACCCACGTTCCCTGTCCAGGATACCGATTCAAATCTAAAAAACAACAATAGAGAAACTCTAAAATGTGAAATTTTTCCTCTGAGTGACCAAAGGTTCCCAAATTGGGAGCATTTAAGGCTTATAGATTGTATGGGTCCTTTACTGCTGCTGTGACACATTATCACCAATTCAGGGGCTTAAAAGGAACACAAATTTCATACCTCACAATTCTGTCAATCGGCCATGGAACGCACCAGGCCAAGATCATGGTACTGGCAGGACACATTGCTTTCTAGAAGTTCTAGGCGGGGGGGGGGGTCTTTTTGTTGTCTTTTTGAGCTTCTAGAAGCTGCCTGCTGCCCTTGCCTCGTGGCCCCCTTCTTCCTTCCTCAAAACCAGCAACACTGAGCTGAGTCCTGAGATCTCTTCCAAGTCTCTCTTCCACTTTTAAGGACCCTGATTTCACCGGGCCCTCAGATCATCCAGGATAAGCTCCGCATTTTAAGGTCATTTGATTGGCAAACTTAATTCCCTCTGCACCCTTAATTCTTCTTTGTCACGTTAACTGAGCGACGCACAGGTTCTGGAGACCAGAAGAGGGACATCTCTAGGGAGCGGTTATTCTCATTCTTCACAGTGGCTATAGCGGCCGAGGTAGGATTTCCTAACGAGGAAGATAGTGGTGTGTCTTCTGTTCTGGTTTCTCCTCCTCGGGTCCGGAAGCACGGGGCCTCCTCACCCTCAGCCTCAAGGGCCCCTATGGCCCATTCCTCATGTCTGTGGCCAGTCTTTACCCCAAATGGCAATGGTTAGTGGTGAGAAAAAGCCCCTAGGACAAGGCTAGACCGCGAGGAGGTGGGGTCTGGCATTAAGGAGATGGGTCCAGACAAGCAGTTCTGTCTGGGGGCAAGGTCAAGGTCGCTGCCAGGGCAGGAGGGGCTGGGACGCGTGTCATGTGGACAGAAGTCACCTGGTGTGGACGTTGAGGCCTGGAACACGGCGGCGGTTACCCCACGAAGACGCTGACGGAGCAGGACAGCAAACCAATCCCCACAGCAGTCAGTAAACCCGACGGGAGGGCAGAACCCACTGGGAAGAAATGGCCTTCCGTGCTGGCTGAGAACATACAAGAACGTGCTCGGTCCTGCAGCGACGCCGTGGACAGAGTATGAGAACAACGGCCCTTGGGAGCTCACACCCTAGTGAGAGAGGGAGGAAACGAGCTCTGAAAAGCAAACTCACAAGTGCAAAGGACAAGTGCAAAGTGGTCGAAGGACCAAAGAACTGTGAGCTGCTTTCGAAGAGTCAGAGGAGTTTGGAAGAGGTGGGAGGCTGGGGCGGGGTGGGGGTTGTGCACNTGTGTGACCCAGGAAGAGGAGTCACCTCCCGTGCCTCAGTTTCCCTGCCTGTGACAGCAGAACTCTTGGGTTGTAGTCGAGAGCTGAAGCAAGCCCCATGCCCGGTGCTGGGAGGGCAGGAGCCATGCTCTGTGCTGGTGTGTGTTTGTCTCTGGTTTTGTTTGTGTGTGGTAGGAACTTAACACAGAAGATCTACCCTCCTAACAGATTTGTAGATGTCTGATCCAGTGTTGTTATACTGCAGGCACCATGTTGCACAGCAGACCCCCAGAAGGTATTTGCAGAACTGGTGTCCTAGGGGCCAGCGATCACTGAGTTGTTACACCACAGCTGTGGTTGTGAGAATACTTCCAATTTTGTGGGAAGGAAGGGAAAAGGGATAGATAGCCAGGAAAGACGCAAGGGTTGGGGGCAGGGAAAGCCATTTGGGAATGGGGGGTGATCCGGCCAGACTCAAGCTGGGGAGCAGGAGCTTCTGGAGGACATGAGGTCAAGGTCAAGTTGCACAGTGGTCCCAAGGGCTGCCTAAAACCCCCTAGGTAGTCCTCAGACGGGTGAGAGCAAACGAGCCATACCAGCTCATGTGCGGCTTGCCTAGAGATCTTCCTGAATGTGTGGTTTTCTAGAGAAAGTCAGAGACCCTGGCTTGGTGACACCCTGCGCCCATTTCCTCACTCGAAAGCAAGGTAAGGATGGCGGTCACCTTCCTCAAAAGGCAGGAGTGAGGAGACAGTGTCTGGGAATAGAGAAAGTGCCCCCAAATTATAACTGTTATTATCGCAAAGAGTGCACGGTGGCCACTTTTAGTGGTTTATAAAATGCGTTTCTGTTGCTTTTTTACCAGTGTAACATGTTTTCCCCCAAAGAAAACCCATGTGGTAAAAGAGGGCCAGCCTCGCTGATGTGGGGGCTCGGGGCCCAGAGCCCACGTTGCTGGGTCTTCTCCCTTCCTGCAGGGACCTCCCTGGAGAAGGACCTTCCACATGCTCCTCCAGCCTGGTTGGCTCTGCTGTTCCAGT
>NW_027532208.1:4448434-4463985 GCF_008692635.1 Crocuta crocuta
CCCAGAGTCTCATCCCTGAACAACCAGTTCATCAATCGGCCACCGTGCCGGTCAGTCTAATAAAAGCCAGTGCACTGAATGTCAGTCCGTCAAATGCCAAGTCACCAAATGACATTTCTGAGATTTGTCCAAAAAAAAAACAACAACAAAAAAAAAACAGCTCCAGTTTTAACTGCCGACAAGGTTCATAGCAATTCGGACTGAACCCATGGGCGGGACTTTGGGGGGCCTGAACTCCTAGTCAGGCACCTTCTCATTGTCCACCTGGACCCTCGGGTCTCCCCTCCCAGTCCCCAGTTCCCAGGCTCTCTACCACCAGTCTGATCTCTGCCCCAGGCTCTTCCTCAACACCCTTTCAATGGCCTGCGTTTCCCCCTCTGTACCCTCTGAACTCTGCCCCTCGGCAACCCCTGCCCTCTGCCCTCTGTTCCTTGGGGACCCCTTATGGGGTTCACAGCACAGACCGTGTAATCAGGTGCTAGCTGAGCTCCAGCCACTCTGGACAGGAGGAAGCATTCTTAAAATCTCGTTCCAAAGGCAAAATGAAAGGGGATCACCTAAAGCTTCACTGAAATCTCCTAAACATGTTTTTTACTTAAACAATTCACATGTTTTTTACTTAAACAATTCAACACTTAAAAATGAATAAATTCAGGGATGCCTGGGTGGCTCAGTCAGTTGAACATCGGACTTCGGCTCAGGTCATGATCTCTCAGTTGATGAGTTCGAGCCCCGCGTCTGTCTCTGTGCTGACAGCTCAGAGCCTGGAGCCTGCTTCAGATTCTGGGTCTCCCCCTCTCTCTCTCTGCCCCTCCCCCGTTCGTGTTCTGTCTCCCTCTGTCTCAAAACTAAATATAAAAACATTAAAAAAACAAAATAAAATAAAATGAATAAATCCATGCTGAGTAAATTCCTTGAATTTGTTATTTGGCAGGTTGGCCATATTTTGAATTAGACAATTGCCAGTCTGTGGGCAGATTGGTTTTTTTTTTGGAAACCTACCTAAAACTGGAACTCAGGCCCCAGATTTCCAGTCCAATCTACTTTCTTCTACCTAATATGTTCTCAGTACTCCGTGGTAAACACAATCAGTATGTCTTTATTAGTATGGTTAAATTTGGTTTCTTTTCGCTATTTTTGGCAACTTTGTTTTTGCAAAATGCATTTTCTCAATTTTTCCCCACTTGCTTTCTTTTAAAAATGCAATGTATTCAAGATGTTAATGGGCTCATTTTAATTTGCCCATATTCTTGTTAATAATGAAATCTACTTAATGTGAGTTAAAACTAAAAGCCTGTCAGGGTAATTCACAAACATTTAGAAACTCTCTAGCAATTCTAGAAGGATCCCCTGTTAATATTCTTAAGGACTTTCAATGGGTATACTAAGTAGGGCTTGGTATTAACAGAAATAGCAAACAAATTAAAATTGGACTCTCGGTAACAATTGGGAAAAATGAATATGCACGCCCTTCGGTATGCAATCGTGCCTGGTTGCACGGTGCCTCCTACACATTTAAGAAGAACATCTTGATTGAATAAGCATCATGCTAAGTATCACTTAAGACTGGTAGGGAGTCACCTGACTTCGACTATATTTCTTCCAGGAATGCACAAGAGAATGGCATCAATCAAATTTAAAATAATGCAATCCTCACTTGGCAGCAATGTTAGCAGCAATCTCTATTTGTGGCATATTGCAAATTTTCACGTGAGCCATGTAATTCACAAGGAATGTACATTTTATTAAAATTCCAGCCTCGGAGACATCTTAAAACCCGTACTCTGGCCTTGGAGAGTATCCCGATTATCCATGAGAAATGTCAAAATGATCCCCGATTTCCACAGTGGATTACAACTTCAAGAACAGTGCCCATCACTGTGAGGATAAATCTCTCTTCAGGCTTAATCTCTTTGAGAGTTCTGTTTATATTAAAAGAAAAACACTTTGCTATGTATTTGTACATAAAACACAAACACACACACACACACACACACACACACACACACACACCCCCCCAGGATCTAAAGCAGAGCTTTCGTACATTATCTGTTTAATCTTCACAACAATCTTCGGTAGTAAGTATTATAATCACCACTCAAAAGATGAGGTGCCTGAAGCTCAGAGAAACTAAATGACATTCCCAACCTCACATGGCTCATGAGAAGTAGGCATTAAATTTAAGTCTCCGGGCTCTGAGTCAATCAATAGTCAATAAGAAAGCAACAAGCATGCATCACCTATTATACACACAGACCCTTCTTTGTTTACTATTTTTTCCCAGCTCTACTTAGATGTAACTGACATATAACATTGTGTAAGTTTAAGGTGTACACCATAGTGATTGTACCTCTGTGTGTGTTGCAAAACAATGACCACAATAAGGTTAATTAACATATCCATCACCTCCATTTTAGTTACAAATTTTTGTGTGTGTGCTAAGACCTTTTAAAACCTAGTCCCTTAGCAACTCTCAAGGATACACTGTACCATTAGCAATAATCACCATGCTGTAGGTTACCTCCCCAGAATTCCTCATCTTATACCTGGAAGGTTGTACCTTTCACCACCTCCACCCATTTCCCCCACCCCTGGTGACTAACAATCTGTTCTCTGTTTCTATGAGTTTGTCTTTTTTGTATTCCGCATATAAGTGAGATCATACAGTATTTGTCCTTCTTAGATTTATTTCATTTAGCATAATGCCCTCAAGCTTTATCCACGTTGACGCAAATGGCAAGAATTCCTTCTTTTTTGTGGATTTAGTATTCTGTCGTATATATCCCACATTTTCTTTATCCATTCATCTATCAGTGGACACAGTTTCCATATCTTGGCTATTGTGAATAATGCCATAATGAATATGGGACTACAGATACCTTTTTTTCCAGTTCCTTCGGATATACACCCAGAAGTAGAATGGCTGGATCATAGGGTAGTTCTGTTTTCAATTTTTGAGGGCCTTCCACGCTGTTTTCCAGAGCGGCTGCACCAGTTTACACTCCCACCAACAGTGTGTGAGGGCTCCTTTTTCTCCACATCCTCACCAACACTTGTTATCTCTTGTGTTTCTGATACTGGCCATCCTAACAGGCGTAAGGCTGTGAACCACAGTATCTCATTGTGGCTTTGATTTGCATTTCCCTGATGATGAGTGATGTTGAGCGCTTTTTCATGAACCCATTGGCCATTTGAACACCCTCCTTGGAAAAACATCTGTTCTGGTGCACAGATCCTTCTGGCTGGCCTGCCTGTGGGGAAGTGGCTGCTATGCAGATTGCCACTAAATCTGACCTCTCACCTCTCACCTGGATGATTCCAACGACTTGCTAATGTATCTCCCTGCCCCAAACCTCAACATTCCATTCACCCCATGGTGCCACATCAGTCATGATGAAATGCCTCCTGATCATGTCACACCCCTGCTTAACACCCCCTTAAATGGCTCCCGATCGTCGATTAGAATAAAATTCAGTCTTCTCAGCAGAGCTCATAGACCTTCTACCATCTCTCCCCAGCCTCTCACAACTCAGTCCTATCCTCTGCCAAGTTCCTCCACCAGCCATTTCCTCCATCTGAGAGGAGCGTCCTCTCGCTGGGTCTGGTAATGTCACCCGAGGGTGAGTGGAAGCTCTCCTTGTGGATCCTTCCCAGATGTTCCACCCATGACCTCAGGCATAATGTGCCATGCCCTTCCATCTGTTACAAACAGTCCCATTGTTTCATAGCTCGGTCTGCTGTCCATCTCTCCAATGCATGGAGCTTTTAATTAAAGAAGTCAATAATTAATCCGCTTATCTCCCTACCAACCCATACCTGACATGTTAGTTACTGTACTACCACAGTCAGCAAGCTCCGCTTCACACACCAAGTCTGATGCCTGGTTTTGTAAAGTTTTATGGGAACACATTCATGCTCATCCCTTACGTCTTGTCTATGGCTGACTTGCGCTGCAGGACAGAGACTGCATAGCCTGTAAAACTGAAAACATTTACGATTTAGTCCTTCAAACAAAAAGTTTACTGATCCCCATGCTTGAAGTTAGGTCAAAAGTAAAAGTCAAACTGTAGCCCTATTAAGTGGGTAAACAAATCTCTACGGGATGTCAGGGACTTGAGCTCCAGTCTAAATTCTGGAAGGGGCTTACTCATATATTGGACAAATCCATTCCCCTGTTATGAACCTCAGTTTCCAGATCTGTAAGATAATAAAGCTAGATTTTATCAATGATTTTTATTTATTTTTTAAATTGTTTATTTATGTATTTTGAGAGAGAGAGCACATGTGCACATGTGTACACAAGTCGGGGAGGGGCAGAGAGAGAGGAAGAGAGAGAATCCCAAGCAAGTTCCATGTGCTGTCAGCACAGACCCTGATGTGGGGCTCGAACTCACATCATGAGATCATGACCTGAGCCAAGGTCAAGAGTTGGCTCAGGTCATGATCTCATGATGGTGTTTAACCAACTGAGCCAGCCAAGTTTCCCTCGATCAGTGATTTTTAAACTAGAATGCTTTTCCTAGATGTTGTCTACAGCAAGGTCTGTGTGTAAAGCAGATAAAGACACAACTGTTCTTATATGGACTGGAGGGGGAAACTGGTGGCTCAGTTGGTTAGGCATCCAACTCTTGTTTTTGGCTCTGGTCATGATCCCAGAGTTCATGGGTTGGAGCCCTGCATCGGGCTATGGGCTGACAGCACAGAGCCTGCTTGGGATCCTCTCTCTCCCTCTCTCTCTGTGCCTCCTCTGCTCACCCTTTCTCTCTCCCAGAATAGATATATAAACTTTTTAAAAAAGTTATTCAGATAAGGGCTGGAGTGGGAAGCTAGAGTCCTAACCCATCATCTCCCAGCCTTGTCTTGCTACACAGGGGCTCCCAAAGGGGTCTCATGTCCCCCACAACCCCAAGTTGAAGGCCACTCTGAGTTCCTTCTATAGTTGCCGTCCGTGATTCCGAGTCTAAGCCACCATGAAACTCCAAGACTTAGTACCCTACAAAATCAGGCTCCATCCTTCAGAATCTTCTTGCTCAGCAAACCACAGCTAAGGTAGGCTGAACTAAGGTAGGCTGAAAAGGAAATAAATAAATAAAGATTGTCAGGCATTTCTCCCGACTGAGCCACAGGACAGCCTAAAGGGCCCCCCCTTGCTTTCTAGGATGAACTGGCACTTTCTGTGATCTGTCTTGGGCATTTTAAAACACAAAAGCAGAGTGTCAGCTTTGGGGAGATGTACAACACGAGAGACTGTCACTCTGGTGACAGAGCACTCCAGGGAACGGTGCTACTTCAAAAAGCATCAGGCAGGGAATGACACCATGAGTTATTTGTTGCCTGAGAGGAACTATTTTGAGTAGCTCACAAGTGCACTGGAATTGCATCAAAGAGTATTTTGGTCCCTAGGTAGGAAGCTTCCAAGAAAGATAGCAGGTGGGGGCGCCTGGGTGGCTCAGTTGGTTAAGTGTCCGACTTCGGATCAGGTCACGAGATCGAGCCCCAAGTCAGGCTCTCTGCTGTCAGCAAAGAGCCCACTTTGGATCCTCTGTCTCCCTGTCTTTCTTCTCCCCCATCCAAAAAAAGAAATAAACATTTAAAAAAAGAGAGATAGAGAAAGACAGCTGGTCAACAGTCCTTAGAGCTCCAAGCTCTGGGGCAGAAGTCAGGATATTTGCACGGTCTTCCCTAGGACACTCTACATGCACCTGTGACAGGTTCTCCGGGCCCTCTGGGGCAAGGCTTACATCTCTGTGAATGAGTAGGTTACACCAGACAATAACAGCGTGTCAGGCTCTGTGCTAAGACTTTGCATACGATAATTCAATTGGTGCTCACCAACCCTCTCTCTATTTAAGATATCCATTTTATGAAAAATGTTGGCAGCTGAGTCTTAGAGAAGTTAAGTAATGCCCAAAATGACCCAGCTGGCCGATAGGACAGCAAGACTTTAGCTGTAAGAAGAGTTTACCCAAATGGTTAAAGAATTGCTCTGAAGTCAAATCGCTTCTGTGTGGATCCTGGTTTTGCCACTGACAGGGTGTGACACTAGCTTGTTCAAGTACTTTAACTTCAAATTCTTTACCTATAAAATGAGTATGATGACACTGACAGTCTCGTAGAGTTGTTCAGAGGATCGGATGAGATCATTTTTGTAAAACACCTGGTTCATACCACATCCTAATTAATGGTAGCTATTACTGTCACCCGGCTAATTCCAAAAACCCATATTACTAACCACTCTGTATAAATCAACCTTTCCTCTCTATCTCTTTTCTGATAGGATTCTTAGCAATGCCACTGATGACCAATGTCAGGTCAATGCCAGTGAATGGTGAGTTCTTTTCCCTCATCCCATCCCGACTGAAGCTCTCAGTAGCATCTAACATTGCTAAACACCTCTCTCTGAGATATTTCCTTCTCTAGGCTCTAGGATGCCACATTTCCATGGTTTTCCTACTACCTCACAGGTCACTCCCTCTCAGCTTCCTTTGCTAGGTCCCCCTCCTTTCTCATACTCCTAAAGGTATGACATCCCTTAGGCCCTATTCTCATACTCCTCTGTTCCCATCAATACCCTTTTCTTAGGACATAATGTTTCACCACACAACTTCGAACGGGCTGACAACTCTCAAATTCCTCTCCCCATTAAGACCTAGCCTCTGAGCTCCAGTTGCTCTGATGTTTCTATCTGGATGTTTCCAAGGCATCTCAAACATTCAAGTCTGACACAGATACATGTTTCTGCTCTGCTCAAATTGCTGTGCTCCCATCAGCCCATGTCGATAAAGGGCACCGCCATTTACCCAGTTGTTTGGGCCACAAATCTAGATCCCATCTGGGTTCCTCTCCTTCTCTTGCATCCTATATCAGGTTCATCATTAAGTTCCTTCTGCTGTACTTCCAAAATACATATGATTGAATCTGACATTTTTCTACCATCCCCTGTTGCTATAAGCCTGGTCCAGACCACTGTCACCTACTTCCTGAGTGCCTATAACAGTCCCCTCCTAACCCCGCCATGCTTCCTTCGGAACATCTGAATGCAACTGAATTTGTTTCCAAAAGCGACTGGATTTTAACCTTGAGTTTCTCTACTGACCATGTGGCTAAGAGCTCTTGACTCAAACTCTGTCACTTTATTTTTCTGTATTAAGAATGGAACATGTATAAAATGAAGTCTATTTGGTCATTTTCACAAGCTGGAGGAGAATTTGAGCCCAGATGCCATTCCATCTACCTCCTCCTCTCTCTGCCTCCACTACGGGGCCCTAATACCCCAAATCACATACTAAGCTTTCCTGGAATTGCAGTCATTTGTCTGTTATAAACTATGCAGTCATAACTATGGGCCCTGGGCTGGCCCTGGGCAAAACGAGTGAATTGGAATAAATCAAAGACTATGCAAGCAGAGAAATGTATGACAAGCCAAGCTAACAACAGAACATGTCCAGGAAGGTCTGGCAAACTCAATTCTAGAACAGGTGAATATAAAGACCAAGCGGTCCAATTACAAAGGCTGAGAGAAAGAGCCCTCAATTTCTAGAGGTCCCTGATCCTCTGTGTTGATACTTATTCAATAGATATTTTCAGGGTCCATCATGGACCCTTTCAAATCTCTGAGTCAAAAACCAGTTTGGAGAACATATCCGGCCAAAAGAAGCCTAAGCTTCACACCTCATCTAGGATTAGAGGCACTTCATTCTGAGTTTTCTAGATAGTTCTTGAAAGTAGTCTACGAATTATTTTTTTTTTATTTAAATTCAAGTTAGTTAACATGCAGTGTAGTCTTGGCTTCAGGAGTAGAACCCAGTGATACATCTCTTACATATGATACCCAGTGCTCATCCCAAAAAGTGCCCTCTTGAAGGCCCGTCACCCATTTAACCCGTCTCCCTCCCCATGTCCCCTCCAGCAACGCTATTTGTTCTCTGTATTTAAGAGTCTCTTCTGGTTTGCCTCATTCTGTTTTTATCTTATGTTTCCTTCCCTTCCCCATATTCATCTGTTGTGTTTTTCAAATTCCACTTTTTTTTTTTCACAAATAGTGTATTGTCAAGTTGGTTTCCAAATAACACCCAGTGCTCATTCCCACAAGTGCCCCCCTCCGTGCCTATCTCAAATTCCACTTTTGAGTGAAATCATATGATATTTGTCTTTCTCTGCCTGACTTATCTTGCTTAGCATAGTACACTCTAGTTTCATCCACGTTGTTGCAAGTGGCAAGATTTCATTCTTTTTTGATCACCGAATAATAGCCATTGGGTATATGTATACACCATACCTTCTTTACCCACTCATCAGTCAATGGACATTTGGGATCTTTCCAAAATTTGGCTATTATTGATAGCACTGTTATAAATACAGGGGTGCATTTGCCCCTTCAGATCAGCATTTTTATATCCTTTGGATAAATACCTAGTAGTGCAATTGCTGGGTTGTAAGAGTAGTTCTATTTTTAACTTCTTGCAGAACCTCCATACTGTTTCCCAGAGTAACTGCACCAGTTTGCATTCCCACCAACAGTGCAAAAGAGATCTTCTTTCTCTACATCCTCGCCAACATCTGTAGTTTCCTGAGTTGTTAATTTTAGCTCATCATCAGGGAAATACAAATCAAAACCTCAATGAGATACCACCTCACACCTGACAGAATGGCTAAGATTAACAACGTATGAATGATTTTCTAATTCGTGTTTCCAAAAAGCTTAGCCAAACCTATACAATGAGTGTGGCAAAAACTACCTGCTTTAAGTCTCTTTGCTTGTTTTCTTCATCCACTCAGTTCCACACCACTCACACCGGGGTCCCGTCCCGGTTTCTGAGATCACAAAGAAGGAAAAGACAGAACTTTATTTATGTGAAAGTCTACTTTCAGAATTTTAAAATCATAACTCAGGCAAATATAAAATGAACACTCGTCAAAGATTTTATTCTACTCATTAATTGCCGAGGGAACAAGTGAGATGTTGAGACTGGCTCAAATAGCATTTAAGGAACCAAGTTTTTATGGGCAATTAATTAAACAGCTATTAGGATAAAATTTCTGGACTAAACACAAACCCGTTAATGTCCACAAGGGCAATAAGCTATAAACTGTGGAGTTATCCATTCCACAGGATAGAAATTATTTGTATCTCTACTGGACTAAAATCTATAAAAGTTAACATGTAACTTCACTAAATCTAAACTTTAATCAATATTAAACAATAAATCGAATGAGATAAACCCCTCTAAATTTGTGTGGGGCTCAGCCCCTGGAGGACATGGAAAGGATATGTCACCCTCTTTTTGACATAGTTATTTCCAAGTCTTGGATAGCTCAGCAATACCCACCTTCTTCCCAGCATCAAAAATAACCCTCCGAAAAGGCTGATGGTAGTTGGCCTGATGACTCACATAGGTGTGAAAAAGGTTTTGGTTAATTATCCACTATCTCCTTAAACTTGCTCTGCAAATGTAGAGCCCTTCAATGTGGAGCAACTTCTGTGTGGAAATTGTCAATAAACAAATCTTGGATTGAGCTTCTGGAAATCTCCATGAATTTGCCCTTTTATCCTAAGGCTACAAAAGAAAGTACAAGGTACCCTTTCTACCAGATAGCTACCTGGTGGTATATGTACCTATATTTACCGGGGGGGTGAATTCCTCTTCTTAAATGTTTATTTATTTTGAGAGAAAGAGAGCACGTGCATGTGAGCAAGGGAGGGGCAAAGAGAGGGAGAGAGAGAGGGAATCTATCTCAAGCACGACGAGTGCGGAGCCCAACGTGGAGCTCAACTGTATAAACTTATGCTGAAATCAAGAGCAGGACACCCAACCGACTGAGCCACCCAGCGTCCCATGAATTCCTCTCTTCTTGAGGACTCCTGAATCTAGAAAGATCCCTGGCCACCAGGACGTAGGCTTTCTTACCAACCATGACACCAAGACTCTATAAGCCAGATATCAAACTGGCTTCCTTGGGAGTGATTTGTAGGCACTGGCTCCACTTAGCAGGTCAGTAATTGTATTAGTCAGGTTGGTTCTCTAGAGAAACAGAACCAAGAGGCTATACATTTATTTTATTTTATTTTAATGTTCATTTATTTTTGAGAGACGGCAAGAGAGCGAGTGCAGGGGAAGGGCAGAGAGAGAGAGACAGACAGAATCCCAAGCAGACTCTGCACTGTCAGCACAGAGCCCGACTGAGGGCTCGAACCCACAAACCGTGAGGTCGTGACCTGAGGTGAAATCAAGAGTCAGATACTTAACTGACTGAACCACCCAGAAGCCCCAGATATACCTATATTTTTAAAAATCATTTATTATAGGAATTGGTTCATGCAATTATGGAGACAGGGAAGTTCTGTGATCTGTTGTCTGTTACCCGGAAGTTCAAAAAAGCTGCTGGTGTAATTCAAGTCTGAGCCTGAGGGGAGTCTATGATGTAAAGCCCAGTTCCAGGGGTTCCTGGGGGATTCAGTCGGTTAAGTGTCTTGATTTCTGCTCAGGTCGTGATCTTGCAGTTCATGGGTTCGAGCCCCCCATCGGTCTCTGTGCTGACAGAGATTCTCTCTCTCCTCTGTCCCTCTGACCCTTCCCCCGCTTGCTCTCTGTGTTTCTCTCTCAAAATTAAAAAAAAAAAAAACTTTTAAAAACCATAATTTAAAGCCCAGTTCTAGGGCAAAACCTGTTGTCCAAGTTCCAGCAAAAGATGGATGAATTCTTCCTTCCTCTGCCTTTTTGTTCCATGCAGGCTCTCAACAGAATGGATGATACCCTCTCACGTTGGGGAAGGAAATCTAGGTTACTGAGTTTGGTGACTCAAATGCTAATCTCATACCTCACCGACACACCCAGAACTAATGTTTAATTTAAGTACCCCATGCGGCAACCATTAAGTAACCACTGCAGTGATATTCCTCAGTAGAGGGTTTGCCATACCAAAGTAAATGAGAAACCTTCTCAAATATGACATAATACACAAAAACTATATTGCCATAAAAAAATATGGAGACTTATTAAAAGTATTTATTTCTGAACTCAGAGGAATCGGGTAAGAATCGGATACCATTACACGTTTTCCTTTGGTTGAAAAGCAGTCTATCCAGCTGAGGGTTAGGGAAGGAGCAAGGAGAAAAGGCTTTCTCATATTTTCTTATATGCCCATAAAATATAGACCATTAAAACCATGTCAACAGTATTGCAAGTAAACAACCCAAATTAAATTCCCCTATAGGCCCATTCAGGCCTGTATAATTTTATTTTTTTAATGTTTATTTTTTGAAAGACAGAGACAGAGCACAAGTGGGAGAGGGACGGAGAGAGAGGGAGACACAGAATCCAAAGCGGGCTCCAGGCTCCGAGCTATAAGCACAGAGCCCTATGCGGGGCTCGAAGCCATGAACTGCGAGATCATGACCTGAGCAGGCTTGTATAATTAATTCTCATTCTGCTGGGTCTGGGTAACCAATCTGTTTCCATGCAGTAGGCCGAAGAGAGTCCTTGAAAGTCTGTCTACTAGTGCTATCTGAAAGCCATTACGGCCACGTCCACTCAGAGGCCTGTACCCAAGATCTATTCTTAGACCTAGCAATAGTGTAGAGTATTCGATACAACCCTCTTGCCAGAGGCTCTGGGACTGACTTGTCTCGTTGCAGACACAGACGGTGGGCTGTATCACCTTTGGGCATGCATCAGAAGAACGTGCAGAAGCCTCGTTGATTATGAGACTGAACGACCATGGTTAATTCATTACAGTAATCAGTAATATCAGAACGGAGAAGAAAATTCTATACCAGGGTAGAGTGCATAACTATTTCATCAGACTTTGAATGCTGTTTCCCCTGAGGGTCAGAACACATTATGGATTTCAAGAGTATTGACCAATCTCCAGGGCATTCCTGTAAAGCATACAACTTCTGAGATATTTGAACTAATAACACTTTAACTATGGAAACTCAACCCAGGGAAAGTGGAATATCCTTTGATTTGGCAGGTTTCGCCATGCAGCTCTCAGGAGATGTTGGATGTTGAATTGATTGCAAGGTATGAAGTAAAGCGAAACAAAAACACCCTAATTATTTCCAGCATCTGTTTTCATAAGGTGAAATAACAAACATTTATGATGTTTCCAGGAGATCACCTGAAAACCTGAAATATTGTTTCTGATGTTAAAAAATATATATATCCTGGGAATGTCATTTTATTTTTCTCAATTTAGGATCCAGATTTGGGCCACATTAAGAGTTATCAAAGAAGATGTAGTGACTTGATGAAGGTAGGACCATGGGTGCCTGAGGGAAACTACACAGCTACTAATATAATCGAGGTGACAATATAATATTTGCAAATATTTTATTTTTTAATACTTATTTATTTATTTTTGAGAGAGAGAGAGCAGGGGAGGGGCGAGAGAGAGGGGGACAGAGGATCCAAAGTAGGCTCTGTGCTGACAGCGGAGAGCCCACTCTGGGGCTCAAACTCACAAACTGTGAGGTCATGACCTGAGCCGAAGTCGGACGCTCAACCAACTGAGCCAGCCAGGGGCCCCAATTTTTGCAAATATTTTGAAGGCAGCATGTTTGTAAGGAAGCTGAGCTTGTTTACAGTGAAGTTTTGTTCTTTGTTGCTATTAGTTTTTAAATAATCAAAAGGAGATAAAGTCAACACAGAAGCCAGCAAATTATTCTAGCGAGGCCCAGAATCTTTACCATCTAGATGGATAAGGGCTGTAAAACCAATTTATCATTTTAACAGAGAGAATGCCAAGTTTAAGTTATGAGTTAATATAGTGGTAGCAGAAAAGCGTTCATGAATTTTTTCTTTTTTCCTTTACATAATCTTGTGGATAAGCCCATCAAAACTGAGCAAACTTTGCCAAAATTTTAACACATTTTTGTATCCTCTTTTCAGACTCTGGTATTATAAGCCCAGACATATAAAATCCATTGCTTCCATATCTTCTACATCTTGCTATGCATACTCTCTAAGCTCTTGTATTCTGGAACAAACTGACATTTTAGGACAAACCAACAGCTGTCTACTTTTTTTTTTTTTTAAGAAAACAAAACCTAATCCCATCACTTTGCATACATAGTTCTAGCTATCTCTTTTGCTCCTTCTATGGTTTAAACACCACTACAATTTCCTGAAGTATAATTTACATAGTCAAATTCACTCTTTCTTAGAGTACAGTCCTGGAGTGCCAATATATGACATGCATTGAATCGGGTAACCACCACCACGGTCAAGACCTAAAATGGTTTTTTATACATATCCCCAAGTCCCCTTTACACAAGTCCCCTTATGCCCTTTTTCTTTTTTTTTTTTAAATGTTTTTATTTATTTCTAGGAGAGAGAGAGAGAGACAGCGTGAGCAGGGGAGGGTCAGAGAGAGAGGGAGTCACAGACTGAAACAGGCTCCAGGCTCTGAGCTGGCAGTCAGCACAGAGCCTGACGCGGGGCTCGAACCCACGAACCGCGAGATCATGACCTAAGCGAAAGTCGGACGCTTAACCGACTAAGCCACCCAGGCGCCCCCCCTTATGCCCTTTTTCAATCAACCCTTCCCCACACCCCCAACCCCTGGCAACCACTAATTGGCTGTCTGTCCCTATAGTTCTGCTTATTTATTCCAGATGTTCTGTAAATGGAGTCTACAGATGGATGTAGCCTTTGGAGTCTGGCTTGCCTCATTTAGCATCATGCACTTGAGCTTCATCCCCAGAGTTGCGTATCTCAGTAGGTTGTTTCTATCCATTGCTAAGTAGTATGCCATTGTCTGGAGATACAACAGTTTCTTTATCCATTTCCAAGTTGAAGGACTCTTGGATTCTATAAACATTCGCGTACAGACTTTTGTGCAAACATGAATTTTTATTTTACACGGGTGTATCTGGGGGTGACATGCTGGGTCTTATGGTAAGTAAATGTTTAACTGTCAAACTATTTCCAACGTGACTATACTATTTTGCATTCTTATAACAGCATATGAAGGTTCTAGTTGCTTTACATCTGCACAAGTGCTCAGTTTTGTCAGGTTTTAACTGTCGTTACTTGGTTGGTTTCCATTGTATTGGCGGTGGTGTTTTAGCTCTTTTAATAATTACATAGTGGTATCTTTGATGGTTTTAATTTGCATATCCTTAGGGGATGCCTAGGTGGCTCAGTCAGTTAAGGGTACAGCTCTTTGTTTCAGCTCAGGTCATAATCTCAAAGTTCATGAGTTTGAGTCCCCTGTCAGGCTCTGCGCTGATGGTGCAGAGCCTGGTTGGGATTCTTTCTCTCCTCCTTTCTTTGCCCCTCCCCTGCTCCTGCTCCCTCTCTTTTTCTTTCTCAAAATAAATAAATAAGCATTAAAAAACAATAATTTCCATAACCCTAGAGACTAATGATAATGCACATCGTTTCATATGGGTATTTCCCTTTCATGTATTTTCATCAGCAAAATGTCTGTTAAATCTTTTGATCATTTTTTATTTGGGCTGGGTTTTTTTTTTTTCCATTTTGTTGAGTTTAGAGAGCTTTTGGATATTCTAGATGCAAGTCTTTTATCAGATATGTGTTTGGCAAACATTTTCTGCTAATGTGTGGTTTTTATAGTGTCTTCTGAAAGCAAACTTTAATTGTTGAGTTTTGATTAAGTATGACTCATCATTTTTCTTCTTGTAGGAACCAGAGTTTATAAGCATTATATCTGAGAAATTATTGTCTCACCCAAGATCACAAAGATTTTCTTCTAGAAATTTTATAGTTTGTACTTTATACAAAGTATGGATTGGGAGTTGTTATTTTGCATGTGGATGTCCAGTTATAGTGGCATTGGTTGAAAAGACTATATAATTTCTCTAGTGTTACCTTTGAAGCTTTGCCAACATCAAATAACCACAGAAGTAAGGGTCTCCATCTGGAGTCTCTATTCTCTTCCATTAATTTATGTCTAAACTTTTGCCAATACCACACTATTTTGATTAGTGTAGCTTTATAATAAATATGGAAATCAAGTCGTATGAGTCCTTCAACTTTGTTACTTAAAAAAATACTTTGGCTCTTCTATAGTCTTTGCTTTTCTATATTAATTTTAGAATTAGCTTGACAACTTCTACAATAGTTTTTCTGGGTTTGATTAGAGTTGCATTGAAGTTATAGATCAATTTGGGAAGCATTGACATCTTGACAATATTCAGTCTTCCCATCCATTAACACTGATTTATTTGTTTCTTTGCTTGTTTGTTTGTTTAGAGAAAGAGTGTGCATGCTAGTGGGGTGTGTGTGTGTGTGTGTAGGAGGGACAACAGTGGAATCATGACCTGTCCTGAAATCAAGAGTTGGACACTTAACCTACCAAGCCATCCAAGGACCTTCCATTAACATTTATTTATTTATTTATTTATTTATTTATTTAATCATTGTACCATAACTATCAACATTTGGTGTTTTACATAATTTATTAGATTCATACCTATGTACTTCATGATTTTTGGTGCCAGTGTAAATGGTAGGGTTTTTGAAAGTTCAATTTCATGTTCATTGCTAATACATATAAAAATATAACTGATTGTTATATAGTGGCCT
>NW_027532208.1:4463994-4467958 GCF_008692635.1 Crocuta crocuta
CTTGTATCTTACATCTTTGATAAATTCATTTCTTAGTTTTAGGAGCCTCTTTGGGTCTTCTATATAGGCAGCCATGCCATTTGAGAATGGAGAGAATTACTTTTTTCTCATCTGTATGGCTTTTATTTCTTCTTGTTGCTTTTTTTTCTTGCACTGACCAGCATGTCCAGGTGACGTTGAATAGGAATGGTTACAGAAGCTGCCGCCAATACTAATCCCAACTCTTCATCAAAATAACTCACTTTAACCAAAATAATTTCACAGAGAAACCTGAGAGGCAAGTTATTGAAAATCACTGTTGTGCATAAACATTTTAGCAAACTATCAAAGTTCAACAGAATGACCTATAGCTGCATGCCTCTTTGCTCCTTCTTAATGTGATAAAAATGAACAAGAATCCTTAAAATGACCCAAAAATAGAGCTACTCTTCAGCATATAAAAATAAGTCAAGTATATAAATTTAAAATTATGCTTAGAAATTAATATTTAATTATTCATTCTCACTCACAAATCACCTTGGTAAACAACAATTATCAATGAACTCAATGTAATATTAATTCAACGTCCTGAGGACGTTGGAAAGTATGTCCAAGCTGACCTACTACAGAGCATAATACTGTGATAAAAACATTCTTCAGGATATCATATGAGTTAGGAAAACAAAATTTACATTTTTCATAATCTTAAATGCTATGTGGGAGTCATGTTAGACTATTTAAAGGTTAGGAAGTTCATAAGAAAGAATAGCACCATTGCCAGACTAATAAAATCAAGGGAAAGACAGTTAGTTATTACTTATTTCTTAAACCAAAATTATTAAACCAGGCTAATCTTTCCAAAGATTTATCTTAACTCTGTGAACTTGGATTCTTATATTAAAGTGTTTATGAGCTAACATTCTCATTAAGAAGCATTTAAAAAAATCTAGTACTCGAAAGTGAGGTTTCTTTATTTTCTGTAAATTTGGAAAATATGAGACTTATGTAAGATTTATCAATTTCTGGAAACTTGTCAGATCAGAGCTCCCTTAAGATAGAACAATCTAACCTGGAGGTGAGAAAATACTTCAGGCTTGTACAATGAGACCTGACCCACAGACACAGGGACCTTTAGACACACGGATCTCACGGCTTCAGGTCTGTAGCTTCATTCAGCCTCCAGTGAAAAATAATCCCAGAAACACATAAATTCAGTGATTCAGATCTCAACTCCTCTTTCTTTTCCTTTTTTAATTTTCTAAAATATTTATTTATTTTAGAGACAGAGACAGGGCACACGTGGGGGAGCGGCAGAGAGAAAGGGAAACACAGAATCCGAAGCAGGCTCCAGGCTCTGAGCTGTCAGCACAGAGTCCAATGCGAGGCTCAAACCCACAAACCATGAGATCATGACCTGAGCTGAAGTCAGACACTCAATCGACTGAGCCACCAAGACGCCCCACCAACTCTTTTTCTAACGAGAATGAAATTCTTAATTGATTTGTGCTCACAAATAAACATACAGTCAAAAAAAAAACAAAGACTATCAAATGAGATCTGTCTCACATATAGAAAATGAATATCCATCTTCTATTTGCAAGAGATCACCAAATGTTTAGACCATAAAACCAAATTCCCAGTTAGGGCTCACATAAAAGAAAGAAAGAAAAGAGAAAGAAGGAAAGAAAGGAAGGAAGGAAGGAAGGAAGGAAGGAAGGAAGGAAAGAAGGAAGAAAGAAAGAAAGAAAGAAAGAAAGAAAGAAAGAAAGAAAGAAAGAGAGAGAGAGAAAGAAAGAAAGAAAGAAATCTAGGGAAAATAGAAAGGCAGCAAAGTCAGAGTTCTCTTGTCACTTGGGATTCATTCTGGAAGCAAGAAAAGATGAGCCTGGGCTTACATGGCCCTTGAAGTGCACGTCTCAAGCAACATGGTTTAATTGGTTCTGTCAGGTTAGTCCGTTGCAGCATCCCTGGACAGCAACCTACAAAAAGCATCTTTTTCAAAAAGCTAAAACTTTGGCTCTTGTGTAAATATAAAATGAACATATGTCAAAGGTTTTACTCAATTCATTAATTAATGAAGAAACCAGTAATACATTAAGATTTTGCTCAAAGAACGTTGGAAGTGCTAGATATTTAAAGGCACTTTTACTAAAGAAATGTGAGGATATGATTTCTGGGTTAGAGACAAAACCATTTAAAGTTCAACAAGGTAATAAACTGTAACATTTGGGGTTATCAGTTCAATCAGATAGAAATTACTCCTATCTCTGCTGGACAAAAAGCTACAAGTTAACATGCCTGAACCTTTAACCAACAGTTCAACGAAATATATTTCCCATGCCATGCATGACATTCAAAGGACATGCCACTTTGAACACAGCCTTATTTCCAGGTTCTGAATAATTTTTCTTAATACTAAATAAAAGCTTCACTACCTGGGCGATAAAAGCTCCTGCCATTGCGTCCTTCAAGAACAAAAATAGTAAAATCAATTGCTCTGGATTGGTGAAAAGCTTCTCTTTACCCAAGACCACAAAGGTACTGCAGGTCAGGACCCAAGATCTTCAGCTCCCATCATGCTACATGCATTGTGTTCTAAAGGTCAATTGGCTCTTTAAGATGGTTTTAAGACAGATCAATAAATGAGGGAAATAAATATGCAATGTTAACTCCCAGGCACCCATTAGAGGAAGCTGGTTCAGAAGAAGATTAAGGAGTGTCCTTCTTTCTGAAGGGGAGGAAAGACAGTTTGAAGTCCATAACGGTAAAATCCTCTCTGTCTCTGTGTCTGTCTCTCTCTTCTGAATGAATGTCTCCTTCCAAAGAAACTACAGACCCCAACCTAAAGGAGTCCCGTCTGGGTAAATGCCTGGCCTGTTGATGACTCAAGAAAGGCACGAGGGAGGGACCGATTTGGGTCAGAAAATGAGACTTCTGGATTTGGCTTTCAAGCCCTCCCCACTCCCACCCTCTAGCCTGCAGCATTGTCAGAGGGGAGATTTGCTGCTCTGCAAGTTTCCTGTGGTCCCTAAAATCACCCTAAATTTTCTTTTTCTTTAATGTTTATTTATTTTTGAGAGAGAGAGAGAAAGAGAGAGAGAGAGAGACAGAGCATTAGTAGGAGAGGGGCAGAATCTGAAGCACATTATAGGCTCTGAGCTGTCAGCACAGAGGCTGATGTGGGGCTCAAACCCACGAACCATGAGATCATGACATGAGCCAAATTAAGACACTCAACCGACTAAGCCACCCAGGCGCCCCCACCCTTAAATTTTCTAGTTCAGCATTCTCTCTATGTTTTAAAAACAAAACAAAGATGGGCAGGGGAGTTATCTTTCCACACCCCCAGCACAGTGTCTTTCAGATTGTTGGAACATGCATTATTAACCTTTATATACCAAAATCAGACAGAGCTACAGGTAACTGTATGAAAGGACTCTACTACCTAGTGAATTATGACACCAGGGTGAACCTCCCTATAATGGCCGCCCAGATCAAGAAATAGTCCACATCAAGAAATAGACCAGCCACCCCAGAACCCTACTCCCGTCCTCCAAAAGTTATCATGCTGGACCATGTTTTAAACAGCCTGGGGTGGGAAATATTAGCGGGAAGCAGAAAAGCTTCAGTATTGTATTTGAAAACTTCTGTTCCATACAACTTTTGTGTGAATATGTCTGTGTAGATATTTGTACTGGACCACGATTTCTCACTGAGGGTCACGCTCAGGAAAGGTTGATTGATAGCCATCGCTACAGGTAACACCTCGCCTATGGGATTACCGGTGGGGGGAGGAGGGGTGGTGGGAAGAAAACTTAATGGTTTTGTTAGTTCTCCCAAAGCAGGAATGAGCAGAGACTCAGAGTGTGTGCTTCACATTTCATAAGGCTGCAGGAAACTTCCTTTATCACCTATCAGAACATTTTAGAGAACATAAAATAGTTTTAAAGAAGATGAAATATCTGTCCATATTATGCAAAAAAAA
>NW_027532208.1:4468802-4563576 GCF_008692635.1 Crocuta crocuta
TGGCCTTTTATCTTACATCTTTGATAAATTCATTTCTTAGTTTTAGGAGCCTCTTTGGGTCTTCTATATAGGCAGCCATGCCATTTGAGAATGGAGAGAATTACTTTTTTCTCATCTGTATGGCTTTTATTTCTTCTTGTTGCTTTTTTTTCTTGCACTGACCAGCATGTCCAGGTGACGTTGAATAGGAATGGTTACAGAAGCTGCCGCCAATACTAATCCCAACTCTTCATCAAAATAACTCACTTTAACCAAAATAATTTCACAGAGAAACCTGAGAGGCAAGTTATTGAAAATCACTGTTGTGCATAAACATTTTAGCAAACTATCAAAGTTCAACAGAATGACCTATAGCTGCATGCCTCTTTGCTCCTTCTTAATGTGATAAAAATGAACAAGAATCCTTAAAATGACCCAAAAATAGAGCTACTCTTCAGCATATAAAAATAAGTCAAGTATATAAATTTAAAATTATGCTTAGAAATTAATATTTAATTATTCATTCTCACTCACAAATCACCTTGGTAAACAACAATTATCAATGAACTCAATGTAATATTAATTCAACGTCCTGAGGACGTTGGAAAGTATGTCCAAGCTGACCTACTACAGAGCATAATACTGTGATAAAAACATTCTTCAGGATATCATATGAGTTAGGAAAACAAAATTTACATTTTTCATAATCTTAAATGCTATGTGGGAGTCATGTTAGACTATTTAAAGGTTAGGAAGTTCATAAGAAAGAATAGCACCATTGCCAGACTAATAAAATCAAGGGAAAGACAGTTAGTTATTACTTATTTCTTAAACCAAAATTATTAAACCAGGCTAATCTTTCCAAAGATTTATCTTAACTCTGTGAACTTGGATTCTTATATTAAAGTGTTTATGAGCTAACATTCTCATTAAGAAGCATTTAAAAAAATCTAGTACTCGAAAGTGAGGTTTCTTTATTTTCTGTAAATTTGGAAAATATGAGACTTATGTAAGATTTATCAATTTCTGGAAACTTGTCAGATCAGAGCTCCCTTAAGATAGAACAATCTAACCTGGAGGTGAGAAAATACTTCAGGCTTGTACAATGAGACCTGACCCACAGACACAGGGACCTTTAGACACACGGATCTCACGGCTTCAGGTCTGTAGCTTCATTCAGCCTCCAGTGAAAAATAATCCCAGAAACACATAAATTCAGTGATTCAGATCTCAACTCCTCTTTCTTTTCCTTTTTTAATTTTCTAAAATATTTATTTATTTTAGAGACAGAGACAGGGCACACGTGGGGGAGCGGCAGAGAGAAAGGGAAACACAGAATCCGAAGCAGGCTCCAGGCTCTGAGCTGTCAGCACAGAGTCCAATGCGAGGCTCAAACCCACAAACCATGAGATCATGACCTGAGCTGAAGTCAGACACTCAATCGACTGAGCCACCAAGACGCCCCACCAACTCTTTTTCTAACGAGAATGAAATTCTTAATTGATTTGTGCTCACAAATAAACATACAAACAGTCAAAAAAAAAAACAAAGACTATCAAATGAGATCTGTCTCACATATAGAAAATGAATATCCATCTTCTATTTGCAAGAGATCACCAAATGTTTAGACCATAAAACCAAATTCCCAGTTAGGGCTCACATAAAAGAAAGAAAGAAAAGAGAAAGAAGGAAAGAAAGGAAGGAAGGAAGGAAGGAAGAAAGGAAAGAAGGAAGAAAGAAAGAAAGAAAGAAAGAAAGAAAGAAAGAAAGAAAGAAAGAGAGAGAGAGAAAGAAAGAAAGAAAGAAATCTAGGGAAAATAGAAAGGCAGCAAAGTCAGAGTTCTCTTGTCACTTGGGATTCATTCTGGAAGCAAGAAAAGATGAGCCTGGGCTTACATGGCCCTTGAAGTGCACGTCTCAAGCAACATGGTTTAATTGGTTCTGTCAGGTTAGTCCGTTGCAGCATCCCTGGACAGCAACCTACAAAAAGCATCTTTTTCAAAAAGCTAAAACTTTGGCTCTTGTGTAAATATAAAATGAACATATGTCAAAGGTTTTACTCAATTCATTAATTAATGAAGAAACCAGTAATACATTAAGATTTTGCTCAAAGAACGTTGGAAGTGCTAGATATTTAAAGGCACTTTTACTAAAGAAATGTGAGGATATGATTTCTGGGTTAGAGACAAAACCATTTAAAGTTCAACAAGGTAATAAACTGTAACATTTGGGGTTATCAGTTCAATCAGATAGAAATTACTCCTATCTCTGCTGGACAAAAAGCTACAAGTTAACATGCCTGAACCTTTAACCAACAGTTCAACGAAATATATTTCCCATGCCATGCATGACATTCAAAGGACATGCCACTTTGAACACAGCCTTATTTCCAGGTTCTGAATAATTTTTCTTAATACTAAATAAAAGCTTCACTACCTGGGCGATAAAAGCTCCTGCCATTGCGTCCTTCAAGAACAAAAATAGTAAAATCAATTGCTCTGGATTGGTGAAAAGCTTCTCTTTACCCAAGACCACAAAGGTACTGCAGGTCAGGACCCAAGATCTTCAGCTCCCATCATGCTACATGCATTGTGTTCTAAAGGTCAATTGGCTCTTTAAGATGGTTTTAAGACAGATCAATAAATGAGGGAAATAAATATGCAATGTTAACTCCCAGGCACCCATTAGAGGAAGCTGGTTCAGAAGAAGATTAAGGAGTGTCCTTCTTTCTGAAGGGGAGGAAAGACAGTTTGAAGTCCATAACGGTAAAATCCTCTCTGTCTCTGTGTCTGTCTCTCTCTTCTGAATGAATGTCTCCTTCCAAAGAAACTACAGACCCCAACCTAAAGGAGTCCCGTCTGGGTAAATGCCTGGCCTGTTGATGACTCAAGAAAGGCACGAGGGAGGGACCGATTTGGGTCAGAAAATGAGACTTCTGGATTTGGCTTTCAAGCCCTCCCCACTCCCACCCTCTAGCCTGCAGCATTGTCAGAGGGGAGATTTGCTGCTCTGCAAGTTTCCTGTGGTCCCTAAAATCACCCTAAATTTTCTTTTTCTTTAATGTTTATTTATTTTTGAGAGAGAGAGAGAAAGAGAGAGAGAGAGAGACAGAGCATTAGTAGGAGAGGGGCAGAATCTGAAGCACATTATAGGCTCTGAGCTGTCAGCACAGAGGCTGATGTGGGGCTCAAACCCACGAACCATGAGATCATGACATGAGCCAAATTAAGACACTCAACCGACTAAGCCACCCAGGCGCCCCCACCCTTAAATTTTCTAGTTCAGCATTCTCTCTATGTTTTAAAAACAAAACAAAGATGGGCAGGGGAGTTATCTTTCCACACCCCCAGCACAGTGTCTTTCAGATTGTTGGAACATGCATTATTAACCTTTATATACCAAAATCAGACAGAGCTACAGGTAACTGTATGAAAGGACTCTACTACCTAGTGAATTATGACACCAGGGTGAACCTCCCTATAATGGCCGCCCAGATCAAGAAATAGTCCACATCAAGAAATAGACCAGCCACCCCAGAACCCTACTCCCGTCCTCCAAAAGTTATCATGCTGGACCATGTTTTAAACAGCCTGGGGTGGGAAATATTAGCGGGAAGCAGAAAAGCTTCAGTATTGTATTTGAAAACTTCTGTTCCATACAACTTTTGTGTGAATATGTCTGTGTAGATATTTGTACTGGACCACGATTTCTCACTGAGGGTCACGCTCAGGAAAGGTTGATTGATAGCCATCGCTACAGGTAACACCTCGCCTATGGGATTACCGGTGGGGGGAGGAGGGGTGGTGGGAAGAAAACTTAATGGTTTTGTTAGTTCTCCCAAAGCAGGAATGAGCAGAGACTCAGAGTGTGTGCTTCACATTTCATAAGGCTGCAGGAAACTTCCTTTATCACCTATCAGAACATTTTAGAGAACATAAAATAGTTTTAAAGAAGATGAAATATCTGTCCATATTATGCAAAAAAAAAGGAATATGGAATATGATAAAGAAAGCAATTAATCCACACTTAAAACTAATTGCCTCACCCAGTGGGTCTTTAAATTATTCATCAGTGCTATTTAAAAATAATTGCAGTTTATGAGGAAAAGCCGTTATGGATTTCTTTTTAAAACTAAAAAGAAAGGAGTTCCTTTTTTAAATTTATTTACCAACTCCTCACAGCTCTTGCAACCAACCCATTTTTAAAACCAGTTTAATTTTCTCATTATGCCCTCCCCAGTGGAATGGGCTCTAAGCATTTATCACACTGATACTTTATAAGGTCCCTAGAAATAGATCCCAAACTCATAGAGAGGACGGTGGCAGAGTTCTAAGAGAATTCGAGGGAGCCGAGGTGGCTCAGTCAGTTAAGCAACTGACTCTTGGTTTCGGCTCAGGTCATGACCTCACAGTTCGTGGGACTGAGCCCCGGGTCGGGCTCTGCACTGAGAGCGTGGACCCTGCTTGGGATTCTTTCTCACCCTCTCTCTCTGCCTTTCCCCTACCAGCGCTCTCTCTGTCTCTCACTCAAAAACAAACAAAACAAAACAAACAAACAAAAAACAAGAAGTGTATTAAAAGGGGGAAAAAAAGACTTTTAGAGAACAAGGCAGGAAACCCCTACCATGATGTGATTTTGCACATGAAGTTCATGGTGGGCTCTTCACCTCCATCCAAATGGCTTGAGTTTCCCACTATGTTTGCTCCACTGGGCCAGGACCCTGAGTACTCTCTCTTTTCTCTTCATTTTCTTGCCTCTGGCTCCTTTATTTCTCCACTCCTCTCGTTCCTCCAGAAAACACTCAGAACTGTGACCGTGAAGTGGTCGCACTGGAAAGGATTTTGTCCAGTTCAGTGGTTTTTAAACTGTGTTCACTGGCACCCCCAGGGGTTCCTTAGTTGCCCCAGAGCTCTCTGGTTGGGAAAGGGTTACTGAACTGACAAGGCAAAGTCCTGCTCAAAACAAAACTTAAAAGATATTAGAACACAAAGCCCGGACAGGGGAAGCGACCTGGGAGCAGACCCGGCCTACTGACTCTGGATCTAACGCCAGGAACAGCAGAAGGAGCGTGAGCCTTGGGACCAGAATGATCTGGATCTGAATCTGACCTCAGCCACTGTCTTCTTAGTCATCTTTGGTGTTACATGTTTCTGCAATGAAAATGTAAGCCTGAGTCTTTCTGTTTCTTTTTTAAAAGAATTTTAAATGTTTTTATTTATTATTGAGAGACAGAGAGAGACAGAGCATGAGCATGGGAGGGGCAGAGAGAGGAGGAGACAGAATCTGAAGCAGGCTCCAGGCTCTGAGCTGTCAGCACAGAGCCCAACACGGGGCTCGAACTCACAAACCGAGAGATCATGACCTGAGCTGAAGTCAGCCGCTTAACGTACTGAGCCACCCAGACGCCTCATGAGTCTTGGTTTTTGTTTTTTTTTCCCCCTGTTAAAAGAGGAAGTAAAAACACCAGACTTGCTAATGAGCTGAGCTATTGCACCTGAAAACACCTTGAATCTATAATATACACACATACCAAGGGCTCAAGTGAGAACAGCATTTGTATCCTCAGGGATGCTCAATGAGTACCTCATTGAGAATGCGCTTGTGACAGTCACCACTGTGCCTGGAAAGAGTGGTCCCCCAGCTAGCTCAGTTGAGGAAAAACTCACTTCCAGCCCCTAACACAACCACTGCCCACAACCTTTCCCAGTACGTGCAGACCAGTGCTTGAGTTCATGCACACGCACACATACACATTCATGCAAGCCCCTATATTATGACTGCACACAGACCAAAAGAAGATGTGGGCTGCAACATCAGTGATTTCCCCCACCACACACACTTAACAACGCAGATCCATGGGTACCCAAACATCTACTCATAAGGACACCTCTTCCTTCTTGTTCTCATTAAAACCAAGCAAATAATCTGGGGGTAAGGAGACCAAATTAGCAGAACATGGACTTTGACAGTCATGATAAATATCAGTTTGTAATAGTCTAGCAAATTCACAAATTATTTGGGGGATCGGAGAAAAGACACAATCTGGATAATTAAATTAATGACTAGAGCGACGGGTACCTTAGGTACCTTATCGACACCTGAGCTTCATGCTCCTTTCCTGGGGTGACAATGCCCTGATTTTCATAGTCTTTCTTTCTCCCACTCATAGTTGATTGGGTGTAATGGGACTGACCCTACCCCCAGCTCCACAACTGGGCCCTTATTCCCTGAAGCCAATGTATATCTTCTATTCTTCTGGCCACAGTGCTTGGTTCTCAGATAGACCAGAGCTCAGTCAGGGCCCAGAAAGAAAAAGAGAGGTTAGCTGGACCTATGTGGACCACTCTCTCTTTTCAACTGGTTCTGATTCTTCCTTTATTTAAATCTTTGATATTTTGGGGGTGCCCAGCTGGCTTAGTCAGCAGCGCATACAACTCTTGAACTTGGGGTCGTGAGTTCAAGCTCCACATTGGAGGTAGAGATCACTTAAAACAAAGTTAAAAATTTTTTTTAAATGTTTGATACTTTGTTCTTTGTTGATTTTACACTAATTTTTATTTGTTTACATCTAGCATGAAAATATTCTGTATCTTGAATACTGAGTGTTTTGGGTGTTTATTTAAATTTTGCATCTGAGGCAAGTGGCTCAGGCTAGTCCTGGCCCCGTGAGGAGGTGGGACTCACAGCTGTCCCAGTCATTGTTTGTACTTGAAAAGCGACTTGTGAGCTGAGGTGGGGCCTCCACATGGAGCTTTAGGAAGAAGCCATTATTATGTGGGACCGAGAGAAACCAACTCCCAGTTATTCGAGCTTCTGGATCAAGCTTTGCCTACAGATCGCCCTACTGCTTGAAAACTTCCAGAAACTAGTAAATTGTCTTTTAATAAGCCAACTTGAGTTGTTTTCTGTGACTTATCACCAAAAGAATGCAAATTGACACAATGGCGAATTACAAGGAGTCAGAGTCCGGAATGTATTACAGAAAGTGCTTCTAAATATCAGAGCAACTCTGCCTCCTTTAAACATGTGGTCCACCAACCAGAGCCCAATGTCCTGGCTGGCTGAGGTCAACTTCTGAAGAGGAGCTTTCACTGTAGAGTAAAATTTTAGTCCACAATTTATCAGACCCGTTTTACATGGCAGGTGCTGTGCTAAATACTCCTATATGTTATTTTTAAAATTCTTGTTCCCTACAAAATGGTATCAGGTCAAACTATTGTTACCCATATTTTAAGGAAAGGAAAGTGAAAACTGAAAAAAGAAAAGCAGAATGTATAAGGTCATGTGAGAAATGACAGAAGAGGGGTTCCCAGCCAAAACTCTGAGTGCCAAAGCCTGGGTCCCTAACAACTAGCTTGAGATAGCCTCAAGATTTTAGCTATGGACAGAAAGAAATACCTGCTACATAAGAGATGCGCAAAACATATTTGAGGAATGAACGAATGAATGAATAAATGAATGAGCTAATCAATAAGTAGAAAGATGAAAGGTTAGCCATGTTCTTTTAATGTTTATTTATTTTTGAGAGACAGAGAGACAGAGAATGAGCAGGGGAGGGGCAGAAAGAGGGAGACACAGAATCTGAAGCAGCTCCAGGCTCTGAGCTGTCAGCACAGAGCCCGACGCAGAGTTTGAACTCAAGAACTGCGACATCATGACCTGAGCCGAAGTCAGATGCTCAACCGAGTGAGCCACCCAGGTGCCCGGTTAGCCATATTTTCATATCCACTCACTTACTTTTAATTTACTTCCCTCTGTAAATAGAGTGTGAAACCTAGCCTCTCCAGGTTTAGTTTGGGCTAGTAGAGGTTTTTGTTTTTGTTTAATTTTTTAAAATGTTTTATTTATTCTGAGAAAGAGAGAGAGAGAGAAACAGCATGAGCAGGGGAGGGTCAGAGAGAGGGAGACACAGAATTAGAAGAAAGGCTCCATGCTCTGAGCTAGCTGTCGGCACAGAGCCCAATGTGGGGTTCGAACCCATGAAAAGTGAGATCATGACCTGAGCAGAAGTCAGACTCTTAACCAACTGAGCCACCTAGGCGCCCCGAGGTTTTTGTGTTAAGGAACATGATTCTCAAGCGTTACACGTGGACAACAAATTTGAATACAAATTGGTGGGAAAGTACAGGCAAGTGGAATAGTGTATGTATAATACATAACCTGAAGAAGTTCTGTGGCAAATTTGGTCTCCTTACTTCAAGGGCTTGAGAGGCAATCAAACCAAGTCAAAGATTTTATTTTTAAAATCAAGTCAAAGATTTTAAAATGTTTTGTAAACTGGGGGCACCCAGGTGGCTCAGTCCATTGAGTGTCCAACTCTTGATTTTGACTCTGGTCATGATCGCAAGGTCGTGGGATCAAGCTCCACATTGCTCTCTCTCTCTCTCTCTCTCTCCCTCCACCTCTCTCCCCTCACCCTCTCTTTCTCTAATGTTTTGTAAACTGTAAGGCACATAAACAACTAACTGATTATTAGCATGATTTTTTGTCGATTTTCTTCATACAAAGACTTACCATCCCAAAGCCTAAATTGAACGCTAAATGTCTCTCACTCTAGGACTTGGGACAATCATTTGATGAGTATGCTTGTAAGATACAATCAATACAATCTTAGGCAATAAACTTATCTGACAAAGGTAAATATCACAGCAGAGAGTTCCAGGTTTTTAGCACTCTTAACCAAAGCAATAGATAAACAGACTCCTCCCAAAGTAAAGATGGAAATATAATTATTCAGTCTCTCCATGTTAGATTTGCCCAGAAATTGAAATATTGTTAGCAAACACAGATTTAAATTTTGTGCTCCAATGAATTGGTAGATCTCTTAGTTTATTGTTTTGATTTCTCTGCATTCTACCACCAGGAAATTATGCAAACTCCTACCATACACAAAGAGAATGCTGATAATTATGGAAGTTGAGGCTTAGCCTGAAGATAATTTCATGAATCTCTTTCGATCTATTGGCACAAGGAAACTGTGTACATTTTTGCTGCCACTGTTTTTGAGAACCGTGGTCTGATGCGTGTGCTAAGCATGTATGAAATTGTGCAACACCAAACTCAGCAAATAAAAATCCATTCAGGGGCCTTTCTGTGAGGGGCTGGTGGTTTAACAGACTTCAGTCACCCCTTAGTCTAAGGTAGGAAGCCTACAGTTGAGTGCCAACTTCACATGCAGATCGGAAATCCTTGGAGAGCTTCATAAAGGGAAACCCAGGTCCCACCCCAGACCTGTTGGACGAGCATCAGAGCTCAGGGAAATCTGTCTTTAAATACGCCCTGCAGGCAATTTGGTCTATACTGCCAGATGGAGAACCCTTCGGCGTCTGTGACCCACAGAGGCCAGAAGGGACAAAAGTAATGCAATCCTGTTTCATCTGAATGGCACTTAACGTAACTGCTTTCATTTTGTTGTATTTATTTACTTACTGAGTTTTTATTTTTATTTTTTACAAAATCTATTGGGTCTGCTGCTATAACGTCAGGGAGAAACAAACCCACAGGCTTTGCTTACCTCTGGAAAATGAACTCTGCTTAAATACTGAAAGAACTGTATTGATCATGGAGTCTTAGAAGGTGTCTCTTTCAAATCTCCTGTCTGCATTCTCCAAAGTAGTTCTTCCCGGTCAGGCTCAAATTCTCTCTCTCAGGGCTGCAAATCTTCCCGTTAAACGCCTCTTTTTACCTGATCATCCCAAACATAAAAAGGGAATGGAGTGTAGCAGAAAATATACAGCCTTTTAATTCTGCATTTACAACCTACCAGACTACTGAATCCCTCTGACTTAGTTTGCTTGTATGCAAAATGGGATTTGATGCCATTATTATCGGGTACTATACCTACCTCTTGGGATTATGATAATTCAATGAGCTAACTCACGTAAAATGTGTGTACCAAGTAAATGGTAGCTCTACAGTCATCCATATGACTAAAACGATGTTTCCCCGACCACTGAGCCCTGAAGTTGTCTGTTAGATGCGGTCCCACCTACCATTTTCTTGCTTAAAGTGTAAATATAATCCCAGCTATAGTTTGCCCCAAGCTGTATCAAATAAACAGATGATTTTATTTAGGAATGAGAAGGTCATACTCCCCAAATGCTTCTCTCTATTCAGACAACACCCGGAATATCACAATTATTTCTGGACACCCCACCTTAAGAAGGACACTGAGAAGCCAGAGGGGTGGGGGAAACGCATCCGGGAGGTGTTGGATGACAAGACCATGTTCTAGGGGAAATTGTTTTTAGAATCCGGCATTCTCAGCTAGGAAAAGAAAAGCCATAGGGGCATGGCAGTTGTCTGCAAATGTCTAAACAACTACTCTAGAGAGGTGCCTGGGTGGCTCAGTCAGCTGAGCATCCCACTTCAGCTCATGATCTCATGGTTTGGAAGTTCGAGCCCCACCCTGGGCTCGCTGCTGTCAAGGCAAAGCCCACTTTGGGTCCTCTGTCCCCCTCCCTCTCTGCCTCTCCCCCACTTGCTCTCTCATGCTCAGACACTCTCTTTCTCTTAAAAATAAATAAAAACATTTCGAAAACTAAAGTAAATAAATAAATACTCCAGAGAGATAGAAGACTTACTGAGAGGTCCTCAAGGCGTGGAATTAGCAGGGTGCACAGGGCCGAGTCGGGAGGTCTCCCCAGCACTGAACATCTGGGGTGACTGGGATCCAGGATTCTCCTTGAACTGAGCACTTGGCTTCTATTCAGGCTATAACAAGAAATGTGTGCTCATGTTTAAACAGCCACAGTACAGCGCTGTCCTCTCTGAATAATCACATGTGTCTGGGGTCCTGGCTGGGAACAGATAGCCTGCAAATTATAAGGGAACTTCTACAATCCACCTGAGAAAAACAACTCCAAAGTCTCAGATATACGAGTAGCAAAGGCCGGTCACCTTGGTGAATGACTGAAGGGAGTCCAGAGCTCTTATCCTGACTATCATGATTACTGGGAAAGTGGGGTGAAGGTTCACACACAAAAACCTGGCTACTCAACAAACCCATGGCCCACAGAACTGAAAACAGGTCCAGAGTAAACCAGGGACTTGCCTTCATTGGCAAAGCAGACCGTTGTTCAAAGAAGGACCTAAATCCCTTAAATTCAGAAAGCTACTTTTTATGAAAGCTACTTTTAATGGAAGTTGATTTTCACGGGGCGCCTGGGTGGCTGAGTCAGTTAAGCATCTGACTTTGGCTCAGGTCATGATCTCCCAGTTTGTAAGTTCAAGGCTGTCGGCTCTGTGCTGACACCTCAGAGCCTGGAGGCTGCTTTGGATTCTGTGTCTCCCTCTCTCTGTGTTCCTGCCCTGCTTGCACCCTGTCTCTCTCTCTCTCAAAAATAAAGATTAAAAAAAAATTTAACTGATTTTCATGATATCAAGTATGATGCGGTAGTTGAGAACCCTGAATTTGCTTACGGTTAATCCATAAAAATACTGCAACTTTTCTCAGCATTCAAGAGTACAAACTGAGGGCTGATGGGGGTGGGGAGGAAGGGAAGGGGGGTGATGGGCACGGAAGAGGGCATTTGTGGGGATGAGCACTGGGTGTTATATAGAAACCAACTTGACAATAAACTATTTAAAAAAAAATACTGCAACTTTTGTTTTGTTTGATGATGATAATAGCACAGCATTAAAACACATCTTTTCTGGAAAACTCAGAGTAATGAACTTTTTTATTCATACGACAAAAATAAAAAAGTTAGCCCATCTGCATGATATATGCAAACCCTTACTGCAAATCAATTCCATGCCTCTGTGACTATTAGTTTATTCCCCAAACATATTTATGGGTGTTACGGTCTGAATGTGTCCCTCCCCCCAGAATCCATATGTTGAAACCTAACCCCTGAGTTGGTGGTATTGAGACTCAAGGCCTTTGGGTGGTACTTAGCTCATGAATGGGATTAGTGCCCTCCTAAAAGGGGCTCCACAGAGAGGCTCCTGGCCCTTTTTCATGTGAGGATGCAGGAAGTCTGAGGCCAGGAGGAGAGCCCTCACTTGACCCTGATCTTGGACTTCCAGCCTTCAAACCTGTGACAAAGAGATTTCTGTTGTTTATCAGCTGCCCAGTCCTGAGGAACTTTGGTACAGGAGCCCAGATGGACGAGATCAAGTGGGAAAGCCACTTAAGGAGAGAGACAGTGGGGCCTGAAGGATTCTCACCCCTTGCCCTACGTCATGCAATAGAAGTTACAGCAAAGGTCAAACCTGCTTCTCTTCCTGGTGTGTTACAGACGGAAACAGCAAAGGCCCCGAGGTGGGGCTAACTCGGTTCACCGGTTAGACAGGCCATGTGAAGAGCCAAGGCCAGAAACAGTGGAACCAAGACCAGACGCACCCAAATTAATGTATAAACTGAGGAAGGGAAGTTTTTAGAAAATCCACGATGTTCCAGAGGCTCCGGAAGGGCACTCTCACAGGAGGCAGAGCCTTGGCATTTACAAACTTCCCTTGAGCTTCCAAATCTTAGTTTCCAAATCCCGTGGGCCACCTGGGAGGCCTACGCCTAGGTCACAAATTTGATCTCCACGTGGTAAGACAGCACCCCCACTTTGCGCAACTCCAAGAGATGTGATGTACAACACGGAAGATGTCTTCTGAGCTGGGCAGCATGGTAGCTACAGCCGTGGTCAGTGTATCCACAGAGATCTAAGTGAGCTCACTGTCTAGCATCTGTATCTTTTTAAAATGTTTTTTGAAAATTTATTTATTTTTTGAGAGAGAGAATGTGAGCAGAGGAGGGGCAGAGAGAGAGGAAGAGAGAATCCCAAGCAGGCTCCACCCTGTCAGCGTGGAGCCTGACATGGGGCTCAAACTCAAGAACCATGAGGTCAAGACCTAAGTCGAAACCAAGAGTCGGACGCTTAACAGACTGAGCCGCCCGCGTGCCCCCCGCATCTGTATCTTGATGTGGTCTCATTGCTCTCTCTATCCAATCTCAAATATGCCACAGCACATGCGAGGTGTAAAATAATTTTGTGTCCTTGTGCGGAGGGACGAAGACCCTATACAGAAGCCCACTGCAAATATGAAAAACAGAAATAAGGAGAAAGTGAGAAGTCATGTTGGATAAATTCAAGGGTAAAATATCGAATTTGGAACTTGCTTGGAGCCACCAAAGAGTCTACAAAGAACTGAGAGAAAGTAATTTCTGAAACTGTTCAGTGAGTGTTCCAGCAAGAATTTATTTTAATTGCTTTATAAATTGCTTTAATCCTATATTTAGGGAATCATTAGGGGCCTAAAAGGGTCACTTAAAATTTTCACTTATGCTTAACTAAATTTTATGGAGAAAATTACATGTTTTAATAGTATTCATAGAATTGGGGACTTGCAAAGGTCTGGAGATGTGTCCTTCTAAAATAGCAAAGGTCTGTGACTCAATATCACTTAATTCCCACAATAGCCATGTAAGATAAGGATAATTATTCTCTTTTTACAGATGAGGCAAGTCACCCTCGGAGAATTTGAATGATTTGCCAAGCAAGCAATTCAAAGGAAGGATCCTATCTCCTCCATCTTTCCATCTCAAGGGTCCGGCACGTGGCAGACCCTCAGTGTATTATTTTAAGGGTTCCCAAAGTGTGGTTCCCCAGACCGGCAGCAGCGACTTCATCCTGGAATTTGTGAGAAATGCAAGTCCCCAGGCCCTGCCCCAGACCTCCTGATTCAGACGCAATGAATACAGGGCCCGGCAACCCATGTTCTAGAGATTCTGATGCACACAGAAGTGTGTGAGAAGCTTTAAGAATGGCGAATGGAGTTGCAGGCGGCTGAGAAGGGCTGAATCTAGGCTCCTGGGAGCCCTAAGGCCAAAGTCAAAAGGAAGAGGCTTAGTGAGAGACACAAGGGTACAAAGTTTCAAAGAGCTTGCAAAGTAGCATCCCGGCTGTGGATTGACCTCTGATGGAGCCTCCCCCTTGTCCTACCTCCTGAGGGAGTCACGTGCCCTCAAAGCCCAGTGGGCCACCATTTGTCAGCAGCTGTAACACTACGCCCCACATCTCTCCCCTCAACGTGCCTGGTATCTGGGTCCCTTCGCCGCCATGAATGCAATTAGTCAAGTTTCCATTCTTCTGCCTTCCTCCCCAATCCCCCACACTGGGGGCCACCGGAGGCAAGGAAATTTCATCTTGCGCAAAACCAGATCACTCTCCGTTGTTAGCACAACAAAAGGATGAAAGCCCAAATGATTTTTCCACATTTGGTAACACTTAGAAGCTTTTCATCAGCGCAACAATAAAGAGGAGAACTATTTTCCTCGTTTCTGTTTGCGGCACCATACAGCTGAAAGAAAACAATTTAAATCTATAAATTACGAAGATGTTTTTGACTGAGGACGGGCCCCCAAGTTTCAGTTACTTATCTGGAATCACAGCTTGTCTGAGATGAAAACGGCCTGAGAGATCATCCAGTCGGTGTGAGATGATTTGCCGTGTTTCCCAGATATTGTTTCTTTTAAAGAGCTGTATCTGGATTTTCAGACACATCAGGGAAAAAATACATAGCCTTCATATCAGGCCCATAATTTCATGGCTGTTGTTGTTTAGGGTAAAGCCAGGTCGTTATTAGGTGAAAAACTAAATCAGGATGATTTCAACAAAAGTCGGGACATGAGCAATTGTCCAGGAGCTGCGCAAATACGGCAAAAATCGTGCAGGTGATACACGAAGTTTGGTGATTAGCTAATCACCCCCAACAGGGTCTTGCCAGGAAAGAGCATTTACCCCACCCCCGATGGGTCAATGCAGGGACTTCAGTGAAGGAAATTCTTCGAGAATTGTGGGCAGGGTTAAGGGAAAAAAGCTGTGGTGAGATAAGGGAAGAAAATGGCATGTCTGCATAAGAAATATCTTGGGAAGAGCCAAGACAGAACCCCCAAGAGAAGAAGCAGGGAAAAAAGAGCTCCGCCCTTCCACCCATTCCAGACTCCCAACTCTATTTCCCATTGGCCAAACCCAACTGGAAGCCAGAGAGCAAAGGAGTCAGGCCATCTCAGTGGTAGAGGCCAAGCCTCCAGGACACAGGTAAGGCAGAGGATGAGTGTCATGACTACAAGGGTCTATTTCACCTGCTCTTTTATACATGCAGATCTATCCAACCAGAGGAAATGTGAGCTGGTGGGGCAGGGTGGGGGGTGGCGGAGGGGGCACGCAGCAGGGAGATTTACCGGCCTGTTCAGAAATCCTACCAGAGACATTTGTAGATCTCAGAGAAGTGACTTAAGCACCTCAGTTTCTCCCTCTGAAAAGGCGGAAGATCATTTCTCCTTTGCAGGTTTGTTGTGAAGACTGTAGATTACCTAACAGTGCTGCTATACAGAAGATACTCAGTAAAAAGTAGCAACTTTCATGCTACGTGAAAGAAGCCAGACATAAAAGATCACACATGGTGTGATTCCATGTATAGGAAATATCCAGGATAGATATCCAGAGAAAATTAACTATTTTTTAAAACTTTTTAGCAATTTTATTCATTTTTGAGAGCTAGAGACAGAGCACAAGGGGCGGAGGGGCAGAGGGAGAGGGAGACACAGAATCCAAAACAGCCCTTAGGCTCTGAGCTGTCAGCACAAAGCCCAATGTGGGGCTCGAACCCACAAACTGTGAGATTTTGACTTGAGCCAAATTCCGATGCTTAAACGACTGAGCCACCCAGGTGCCCTAAAAATTAGCTATCAATATGGGTTGAATTGTGCCCCTCCCCATTCATATGAATTCAACCCATCTTAATGGTTAATTTTGTGTGGTTATAATGAATACCGGTTCTGTGAATTTTATCTCAAAAAATAGGGAGAAAGCAACAACTAATTATTATGATCGTTACTGTGACAGTCTGGTCGTCTCAGGTGACATATTTCAGGCTCAGGTGTAGCACATTAAAACACCTGTCAAAGGTTCATTTCTCAAGGGCTCTGATTTAGCCTGTGCTGAACCCCACTCCTTTCGTTGTCATAGATAATGCCCATGCTGCCCAAGTGCCTTCGAAAGTACCGGGAGGTATAGATTATGAAGGCTTCATGGAGACATTAAGAAGGTAATTAAAATGCTTGTTGAATATACTGTTACCCAGGAGCAAGAACTATATACAGCATAGCCTGTTCTAGCAAGCATAAGCAATGACACAGTGACCCAGGCAGTGAACTTNACTGTTACCCAGGAGCAAGAACTATATACAGGATAGCCTGTTCTAGCAAGCATAAGCAATGACACAGTGACCCAGGCAGTGAACTTAATGTCTGTTACCTCCTAATTAAAGACATCTGGAGAATGCTTTCATTAGCTGGGAGTTTCCTGCTCTGGTCTATGCTGGCCTCATCTCCANTTTTGACTTGAGCCAAATTCCGATGCTTAAACGACTGAGCCACCCAGGTGCCCTAAAAATTAGCTATCAATATGGGTTGAATTGTGCCCCTCCCCATTCATATGAATTCAACCCATCTTAATGGTTAATTTTGTGTGGTTATAATGAATACCGGTTCTGTGAATTTTATCTCAAAAAATAGGGAGAAAGCAACAACTAATTATTATGATCGTTACTGTGACAGTCTGGTCGTCTCAGGTGACATATTTCAGGCTCAGGTGTAGCACATTAAAACACCTGTCAAAGGTTCATTTCTCAAGGGCTCTGATTTAGCCTGTGCTGAACCCCACTCCTTTCGTTGTCATAGATAATGCCCATGCTGCCCAAGTGCCTTCGAAAGTACCGGGAGGTATAGATTATGAAGGCTTCATGGAGACATTAAGAAGGTAATTAAAATGCTTGTTGAATATACTGTTACCCAGGAGCAAGAACTATATACAGCATAGCCTGTTCTAGCAAGCATAAGCAATGACACAGTGACCCAGGCAGTGAACTTAATGTCTGTTACCTCCTAATTAAAGACATCTGGAGAATGCTTTCATTAGCTGGGAGTTTCCTGCTCTGGTCTATGCTGGCCTCATCTCCACTGTGTGTTGGCCAAAATCTGCTGAGCCCACCCACTCCTTGGAGTCTTAAAACCCTTGTGAGCCTTGTCACTCTGTGCTGTGACCAGTGCCCACTGTCTGCAGCCAGACCTGGGTCACTGAAACCTCTCAGAGCTCTCTTTAAGCACGGACTTCCACTTCCCTCCAACATGCTTTGTCACAAGGGAGCTACCTGTTTTGTTTGTGAACATCAAGATGGCGGCTGTTTGGCCCTGGGATCCCCATTCTAAACCTGCAGCTCTGTCCTAAATCAGCATGGTTTCTGCTGCTCCATTGTCCCTCCTACAAAATGACACAGCTCTGTAGTCACCACCCTCGCCTGTATCTCTGTGTGCACCATCAAATCACCAAACCCATTCCTGACCCAGGAGATCGTGCCCACCACCTTGTGACACGGCGGGTAGCAGTATGAACCCCAGAAGTGTCATGTCACCAGGAGGACAGCAGAATGCTCCAAACACCAGACGAAGGGGGAACTTCAGACCATGGGAGGCTCTTACACAGGGCTGGCCACCAGCACATGGCAGGGAAAGTTCCAGTCTCGGAAAAGGGCAGCAGCTAGGTGGTCTTGGCCCCTCATGGCCTCCCAGCCAGGAGCAAGTCCATAGGGGGGCCGTGGTTATCAGTAAGAGAGAAGTAAGGTCAAGGTGCCTTTACACCTTCCCTCATCCTGATGCTCTACATGGTGGCCTCACCTATTCTGCAGACCCTGAACACCTCTCTCCCCAGCCTCTCCTCCCCACCTGGCTTGCTCCTCACTCATCTTTTTCATTCCGCTTTCTACATTTCCACCTTTATTAGTGGCCTATTGCTGTTTAACAAAGCATAAAAATTGAGTGGCTGAGAACAACGATCATTTTCTGTTCACGATACTGCAAGGTGCGCTGAGCTCAGCTGGGAAGGGTTCGTGCCGGCCTCACTGCAGGCCACTCAAGCACCTGTCGTTATGCAGAAGCTCCTCTAAAGCTTGGAAGGGCAAGGTGGCCTCACACGGAGGCCTCAGGGTCCTGGGGGCTGTTGGCTGGGGAGATTCAGTTCATGTCCATGTGCTGCCTTCTCCAACAGGAAAGCTCACGTTTCTTACACGACAGCAGCCACATTCTACGAGAGCACACCTCGCGCTTGCTGCAGTTCCGTCAGCCAAAGAAGTCACATGGTCAACTCCACAGTCGGTGTGAGAGGCAATACACACGGCCTAGATGCCAAGTTGTGATTCATGGGGAGGAACGGGGACATTGGTATTACAATTTACTTCATCTCCAACTCTCAAATAAAGTCAGAGGAAATTGCCAGGGGAGAGAAAGTGAAAATTTAAATCATCAGACATATTTAGGTACCTACTATGGGCCAGAGGTTATGCTAATTGCTAGAGAAACCAAACTTAGTAAGATGGGGACTCTTCCCTTAAGAAATTCACACTCTAAGGGCATCTGGGTGGCTCAGTCAGTTAGGCATCCAACTTTGGCTCAGGCCATGATCTCGTGGTTAGTGAGTTTGAGTCCTGCATGGGGTTCTGTGCTGACAGCTCAGAGCCTGGAACCTGCTTCAGATTCTGTGTCTCCCTCTCTCTCTGCCCTCATCCCCCTCTCAAAAATAAATAAACATAAAAAAAATAAACTCACAGTCTAGGGGTATCTGGGTGGCTCAGCTGGTTGAGCGTCTGCCTCTTGGTTTCAGCTCAGGTCATGATCTCTCGGTTCCTGGGTTAGAGCCCCACACTGGGCTCGGTGCTGGCAGTGCAGAGCCTGCTTGGGATTCAATCTCTCCCCCTCTCTCTCTGCCCCTCCCCTGCTGATGCTCTCTCTCTCTCTCTTTCTCTCTCTCTCAAAATAAATAAATGAACTTTAAGAAAGAGAAATTCATAGTCTAAGGGGACATACAAGAAATAGATCATAATACTGTGTGATAACAACTAACCACAGATGTAATTGGCACTATCAAGGAAGTTTTTGACTGTGTTGGGGTCCTACCTACGCTTAAAGCCCTACAGGGGCCTCATTGTATTTAGAATAAAATCCAAAGTTTTTACATCAGCCTAGGAGACCTAACATGAGCTACTCCTTCTTGATTCCCCAACCTCCTCTCCTGCCTCTTCCCCCGGAATCACCCCCGAACATCCAGCCACGCTAGCCTTCTCACGGGCCTCCAACCACCCCAAGTTCATTCCAGGGTTTGACCTTGACTGAGCCCTTCCCTCTTCCTTAAGCACAAACCCCTGTTCTCAAACACCCAACTCCAGTTTATCAATCAGAGTCCATTCATAGAAAAGCACACACACCTAGTGCTTCAACGCAGGGACTTCAGTTCCGGAAGCTCAAATGGAGAATGCGAGGCAATCCAGAGGTTCACAAACTGCAGAGAGGTGCTACCATCCCCAGGGCTGGAGAAACCAAGGGAGGAGGTGGTGTTAATGGAACTGGGGAGCTGGGAGCCCCCAAGCAGGAGCTGGAAGTTTACAGGAAGGGTCCACACCTACCCTCCAAATCCCTGCCAGCAGCCCCCCACCCCCTGCATGTCCAATCAAGCCACAAGCCAGTTGGAAAGGGAGCCTGGGAATTGCAGTTTACAGGGGTCAGTCCCTCACCACGCAGAGCAGAGCTGGGGAGGCGCGGGCAAGAAATTTGAGAGCAAATCGGCAAACGCCCTTCATGTTGCTCACCCCTGCCCTGCTCACCCTGCAGGCTCAGCGTTAGGTCACCTCCACGGGAGCCCTTCCTTGAGAACTCTAAGTTAGTCTCTCCCCACCCTCCTCCGCAAAGCCGGCTGGCTCATTTCCTGCCTGGCATCCGACGGCTGGGGATGTGTCTGCTGAACCGCAGCGAGATGCCACCACACACCTATCAGAATGGCCAAAATCTGGAACGCGGACAACACGGAACACCAGCGAGCATGTGGGCCAATGGGAACTCTCGGGCACAGCTGGTGGGAATGCAAAATGGTACTGCCACCTCGGAAAACAGTTTGGCAGTTTCTTGTAAAATTGAACAGACTCTTCACCATATGATCCAGCTTTCGGATCACGCTCCGAAGCAGCCAAATTCTGATCTGTTCCTGGTGTATTCCAGAAAAGGCTGAGCGCGATCGGAACCAGCTTATAGCCCGCGTTCACACACCTATGAGAGCAGTGGAAGGGTCACCACCTTGCCTTTACCTTCACTCCCACCCAGAGTGAGAAGAAATATGACTCCAGCTCTAGACCTTTGCCATTTGGCCTTCGAAGTCCATCTCCCACCTGGTTCTAGCACAGAAAATCTAGGTGCTTCCTGCAGGAGGCGTCATCAGGACATCATGTCCCAAGGGCAGGCTTGGCAAAATCTCTGGATGATGATTTGAGCAGCTGGGATGAGTGACAGTTCTCTTTTTTTTAATATTTGAAAAATGTGTGCATCATCTGAAAAAAAAAATCAAATGTGAATTTCAGATGAACAAGCAAAATGTATTCCTTAAAACGTTAAACATAGAGGGGCACCTGGTGGCTTAGTCAGTTAAGTGTCCAAATCTTGATTTTGGCTCAAGTCATGATCTCACAGTTCATGGGACTGAGCCCCGTGTTGAGCTCTGTGCTGACAGAGTGGATCATGCTTGGGAGCTCTCTCTTCCTCTCTCTTTGTTCTTTCCTTGCTCCCATATGAGTGCTCTCTCTCTCACTCTCTCTCTCTTTCTCAAAAGTAGATAAATAAACTTAAAAAAAAAGTTAAACAGGGACGCCTGGGTGGCTCAGTCAGTTAAATGTCTGACTTAAGCTCAGGTCATGATCTCACCACTTGTGGGTTCGAGCCCCACTCACGTTCTGTGCTGAGAGCTCAGAGCCTGGAGTCTGCTTCGGATTCTGTGTCTCCCTCTCTCTCTCTGCCCCTCCCCCACTCGCAGCCTATCTTTCTCGCAAAAATGAATAAATGTTAAAAAAATGTTTTTTTAAAGTTAAACATAGTTACCCTGTGTCTCAGCAATTCCACTCATGGAAATAGCCCAAGAGATTGAGGACTTATGTCCACACAAGAATTTGTACATGCGTGTTCAGAGCAGCATTATCCACAATCGCAAAAGGTGGAAACAGCCCAAATGTCCATCAAATGATGAATGGGAAGCAAAATGGGGTATATCTATTCAGTGGAATATTATTTGGCTATAAAAAAAGAGAGGAAATGCACCAATACAACATGAATGACCCTCAAAAATGCCATGCTAAGTATAAGAAGCCAGACACAAAGAGTGCATGTTATATAAGATGCCCAAAAGAGGCAAAGCCATAGAAGCAGAAAATAAATTAGTGGCTGCACGGGCCAGAAGAGCAGGGATAGAGAATGCTAATGCATACAGGTTTTCTTCTCGGGGTGATGAAGATGTTCTAGAATTAGACAATGGTGTTGGCTGCACAACTCTTTACTATAACCCCCCCAAAAATAACTGATTATATACTTATGAAATGGTGAATTTTGTGGTATGTGAATTATATTTCAATTTAAAAATCTTTAAGGAACAGGGGCACCTGGCAGTCACAGTAAGAGAAGCGTGTGACCCTTAATCTTGGGGTCATGAGTTCCAGCCCCACGATGGGTATAGAGATTATGTAAATAAATAGAATTCTTAAAAATAAATAAAAATCTTTAAGAAACAAGCAATATGTATATCACAACTCTGGATTCTTACACTGAGCCTGTTTTCATAATCATAACATGTTTTAAATGGTATCAAGGTAAGAAAATGGCATATGGTGACCTAGTGGATCATTAATAGGGTTGGTGTTTTGAGGCAGGGAGCCCTGCGTGGTTATCATTTCTTTTCTTTTTTTTTTCTAATTTTTTAATGTTTTTTATTTATTTCTGAGAGAGAGAGAGAGAGAAGAGGAGGGTCAGAGAGAGGGAGATAACAGAATCTGAAACAGGCCCCAGGCTCTGAGCTGGTGGTTAGCACAGAGCCCGACATGGGGCTCGAACCCACGAACCACAAGATCATGACCTGAGCCGTAATCGGACGCTCAACCGACTGAGCCACCCAGGTGCCCTTTTTATCACTTCTTACTTGCTTTTATCACTTCTGGTAATGACCATTACATGCTGACGATGTGCCCAGGCTGTTCCAAGAACCTCACGTGTTTAGACTCACTGGATTCTCACAACAACCTGGTTGGTTCTAGTATGATTATCTCGATTTTACACATGAAGAAGTAGAGCTCCAGAAGGTTACGTGTCCCAAATCACAAAAGCAGGACTCATCAGAGAGGCAGTGAGCCAAGGACGTCTGTCTCTAGAACCTCTACTCTTGTATCTACCGCACTAGACCATCCTTCAATGCCACCAAGGCTGTCAATACTGCAGACTCTGTGACTCCTATCTTGGGGCCATGAGTTCAAGCTCCACTTTGGGTGTAGGGATCACTTTGAAAAATCACTATCCTACTAATGTTTTAAATTTATTTATTTATTTTTTAAAATGTTTTATTTATTTCTAGGAGAGAGAGAGTGAGCAGGGGAGGGTCAGAGAGAGAGGGAGTCACAGACTGAAACAAGCTCCAGGCTCTGAGCTGGCAGTCAGCACAGAGCCTGACGCGGGGCTCGAACCCACGAACCGCGAGATCATGACCTAAGCGAAAGTCGGACGCTTAACCGACTAAGCCACCCAGGTGCCTCCTAATGTTTTAAATTTAAATAGTGCTTCATCGTTTACAGAATATTTTAATGTAACTAAAGGAATATGTCATTAAATCCTGGGTTAAATTCAGATTCAGTAAGTATTAATCCACCATCTAACCAATTTTTGTGTTTTGCACAAATACTGCCTAAGAGAAGGAGGGTACTCATTGTTTGAATAAAAGCAATAGTATACCTTATATTACCCCATGCTTTAGTTTTCAAAACACCTCCACCTATAATATTTGACCTTCACAAAATTCCTCAGAGTAGGAAACATAGAAACAATTCTTCCTATATTTCAAATGATAAAATGGAGGCACCAAGAGGTTGAGACGGAATTTGAACTAAGGTCTCCTGGCTTTTAACCTTCTACCACAGCCAGCTGTCTGCCAAGTGAGTCAGCTGAGGATGATATAGTCACTATAATTTGGCCAATTTGGCAAAAGCTGTTTTGTTATCCAGCTAGAACCCCCCTCCCTTCCTTCCCTTCCTTCCCTCCCTCCTTCCTTCTCTCTTTCTTTGAACCACTTTCTAACAAAAGCATATTCCAACAAGAGTGTTCAAAATATTCCAGTGACTGGTTTTATGCACAATACATCCACAGTAAAGTAGGAAAATGACCCCTGATTCTCCTTGGTATCAACGTTCTTCATTGAACTTGGGGGTTGGGTTGGTAATGGGGCAAATATCTGGACTGTGTCCCTGTCTCCAGAAACAACACATTGAAGTCAGGGGAGCCCCTTACCTCCCTGTTCAGAATTACAGGAAGGAAGATTTCAGATCCCTCGCAGGCATCCCATCCCGAAGATCATATTTCCCCTTGTGTTTTCACAGCCAGGAAATCCCTCTTCAAATCTAAGTAAATCCTTCCTTCTCTTCTCTAAGCCCTCATCTTGTTCTGTTTTCCAGGAGGAGAGAGAACAGCTGGGTTCCTGAGAAAAAACAACCCCTGAAATCTGCCCACCCCAGCAGGCTGGGGGATTTCAAATATGTCAGCATCAGGCAGCTGAGTGTTAATGACCTTCCCGTGGCTCCCACATGGATGTAGATGGGTGCAAAGCCAAGCTGGCTCCGTGTTACAGGAAGAGAAAGCAGAAAGCGGGCCCTGGGCTCCCGAGAAGGTGCTAACATCACCCCAGATTCTCACATGTTGCTCATTACCATCCCAACGTTCTGCTCCCCCCATCCCCCACACCCAGACAACCACGGGGGCAAAGACACACTCACACAGGCAAACAGAAACTCTGGGTTTGCCCACCTATCTGCTCTCTCATGTCCCCCACCCCCTCCTCCCCACCCTGATCCATTTACTTCCTCTTGACTGTTAGACTTTTAAGAAAACCATAAGAATTGGTTACTGGTCTTGTCACAAAATCCTTCATGGTAAGACAGCATTTAGCTAGAAAGAGGTCATAAATATGGTCATAGTAATATAAGTATATTGTAAAAGATATGTGACCAAATTATATAATAAATATAATGACCCAATAAATATAGATCATAGATATAAAAAACTAGATTATAAAAAAATACCAGTCTAGTTAACCAGAGATAGTTCTGGACCCCAGTTGCTGTTAGAACTGGGCAGCTAGGGCTGTTGGAGAATGAAATCTACACAACCCAGTCCCCAGCTCCTCTTAAAGACCTTTAAAATCTCCACTGTGCTCCCCCTTATGTAAATGGAACACTATGGTGAGCAGTGGGGTCCCAGGCTCCAAGCCCTCATCACCTGATGCTCCACACAGAAGTCTAGATCAGGGACAGGCCAAGAGCCTTGTCACAAGGGGTTTTGACCATCCCACAGGACAGAGGGGCCGTCACCCTGTAATCCCATACACCATGCCCTCCATTCGGGGGAAACTCCCCAGAAAGCCACCAAACCTCCAGATATCACCAACTTGGGCAATTATTTACTGCTTTGCAGTTAAATTCACTCAGGAGTAGCTAAGCAGCAAAGGGCGGAAGCGTGCTCTCAGCCACATGGCAGGCAATTCCCAATGATGTCAATAGAAAATTGCCCGTGAGTACCTGTGAGGCAAGAGTTGTCCCTGGGATGGGCTCTGAAGTCTTATTTCCATAAAGGGAGATGGGAAAGCATAGGAACTAAGCACGGTGGTACAAGGCCATCATTTACGGACACACAGAGACAGCCCTTGTCAATCGTGCTGACCGACATCACACGGTTCATTAATGCTTATTCCTCCATTCTGTCCAGTTTTTAGGGGAAGAGAAGACATAGCATCTCTTGCAAAACCTTTGTTTCTAAATTTCCCTTTGTGCCTTGAGAGTCTGCTCATAGCAGGAAAGTATCTGTTTTGAGTTAGGAAGTACAGACCCCCACCCAGTCTGCTGACAATCATGTGGAGGAATGCATGGGGTCTAACATACAGAATCGACAATTATAAGGTCCATGTCACTGAGTTGACTGATGAAATGGAGAAGTAACACACTGAAAGCAATAGGCACACAGCATGCCTTCTCTTAAGTGTTGTCACTTTCCCAACAAAGAGGCAAATGGATGCCCATCTGCTATCACACAGATAGTTCCTCAAGTATGAGGGTGTAGAAGTGGCACTGGGTCACTGGATAGCACCAAACAATTCTGGTGCATATGCCAGCCTGGGCCGGAGCCCCTCCAGCCTGCTGCTGAGAGCGTGCAGTACCCCAAAAGTAGGAGTCATCACTCCTATGTCAAAACTACCCTGATTTCCATTCATTGCTTGAAATAGAGCCTTTAGCCTAAAGGCTGGGCGTGGATTACAGATTTGGAGAGGAAACACAATGCATCTTGAAGCTAGTTACTCCTGCAGGCTCTTAGGACAGGATTGTTTCATCAATTTCATAAGCAGGAGGGATGCCAATCGGAAGGGAACGGAGAGTTCATTTGAAAAAAGGCAGAGGATTCAGAAGAACCCTTCACTGGGTTCATGATCGCATTGTTTGCTGGAAGAAGAGTGAGCTAAGCTGGAGGGTGGTGGGCAGTAGGCAGAATAATCTCAACAATGACAAAAATAGGAGCTAACCATATTGAGTGCTCCCTGTGTGTCCGGCGCTCAGCCAAGTGCTCTATGCATGTTATCACGCTGCAGGGACCTCGTGTGGATTTCAACTCCCCACCTTCCCTGTGTGGCGGGTAGTACTGCTTACTCTCATTCTACAGATGAGGAAACTAAGGTTATACGATGTAGAGAAGGTGGTATCAATCGAGAGCATCTGTCAGGAAAGGATGGGATCTGGCGGTGAGAGTAAGGGATGGTCACTGAGTGGGGAGGTCTGTCCAAAGTTTGCAGGGAGGGAAGGCAGCTGAGAGCAGGCTGGTAGCACAGTTCCCAGCAAGAGGGCAGAGGCCAGGACCTGAACTACTAGTGGAGGAGTCAGCCAGCCTGGTGGCCCATGTGAGCAACCTCTAATCACAGTGGCAGAAAAAGCATTTAGTGAGCGATGACCTTTCCATAGTCAATGCCATGTGGGACTCTTATGACAAGCCTGATGTACAAAGACCAGCACAGAGGCTCAGAGAGTGCCTTGCCTCCGTGCACCTTGCCGGAGATCAGGAGAACCACTCGCTCAGGGCACCACTCACGGTCAGGCTGTCTGCTCACACAACTCAGCTGCCTCCCAGAGCGGGGCTGCCTACCCGCTGCCTGGTTCATACGTTCTCGAACCTCTCGTGCGTCCACCACCTGGGGTTGAAGCCTCAGTCCCAGAGCCTGAGTAGACCCCACAGGGTAATGAGGGGAGACCATGTTGACACTGGGGAAGACTATTTCAGTGAGTAACCTGGCCTGGTAAGGGCAAGGACACACCAGGATTAAAGGGCAAGGCAGGAGCCAAACTATCAAATTGAAAGGGGTGAGCGGGAGGCGTGCCACGTGGTGCCCACGTCACGGAAGTGGACAGGCTGTAGACCAAAGGGTTGAAATGAAGCAGAAGGCCCTGGGGTCAGGCACACTGAGGCCACAGAGGGCGTCGGTGGAGCTAGGGCTGGAGCCCAGTGGTGCACAGCCTGTCAGCAAGAAGCGGCATTTCACAGGAAGGCAGGAGCTCTGTCTCATTCCAGAAATATCCTCCGGCGTGCTCCGGATGTAGGCGTGTTCACAGCAAATCCGAGCCTCTCTTCCATTCTTTCCCCTTTGGACGACCGAGATCCAACTCAGCATCTTTTCTTCCTCAATCATGACTGCTTACTCCAGTGGGATGCCCACCCCAAGGACTTCCTGGTCCCACTGCTCCTTTGGCATTCACTCCCAGACCCCCTTCCTGGGGTCGGGCACCTTGAGGCAGGTCCAGAGATCTGGAGCACCATGTTATTAGAAGCTTCCTCCCAGTGACCCAGCGACATGTCCCCAGACCCTCAGCAGCTTGCAGCCTCCATGTCCCCCAAGACACGGGCAGAAGCCCCTTGTAGAACGGTCAGGTTCATTAACAGCTCGCTTTCTGACTTCTTTGCCAATTTGGGAAGATTCTTCATTCCAGTTCTTTTTGACTTTCCAGCTTCCATTTTCTCTTTCTGGTAACAGAAGAGGAGGTGTCCTAAGGATGCTTTAGTGACACGGCGAATAAGAGAAAGCCTTTGGTTAATTTTTCTACAGACGGGGATGTAATACTGCTCTCGAATCGGGGAGCAGAGAGGGCTGTGTGTGAACCTCAACACTGTGCACCCCACAACCTGCACTGAGCAAGCCTTTGAAGCTGGCTCTCCTGCAAGAGTTTGCTTCTTTGCAAGCACAGAATGTTTGAAGACCAAAATTAAGCAAAGATTTTGACCAGGCAGTTAAACGCAGTTCGTGACAATGGACTAGGGAGTCGGGTTCTCAGTAAGGAGAAGGCAGTCGCTGCTCCCATGAACATGAATGTGGTAGGAGGAATCAGAAATCTCCGGTCACCAAATAGCTTCAGGGTCCAAGAGTGGATGCGTGCAATAAGTTAATGACCAATTTTCGAATGCTTCGCCCCCTTTTTAAATCCACTTGCTGCTCAAACCTTCCTTCCCCTCATTAAATCACGCGCTGGGGTTTCAAAGGGCACCTCCAGGTCTGGCACAGCTCAGAGTCTTCACGCTGAATAGAAACTTCTGATTCCGCCAGAGATCTGTCTCGCCGCCTCTGGTCCTGCCTCCCTGATGTCTGGTTTCAAGCCAGCAGCCAGGATGATTCTTTGAAAGTGGAACAGCTCGTGTCGTTCTGTGCCCCAAATCCTCCAAAGCCTCTCTTTATCAGGCAAAGCAAAGTCCAAAGTCCCGACTAAGATTTCCAGGACTATCTGTCTTCCTCCACTTCCTTACCTCTGATCTCTCTCTCTTTCCCTCTCTCCTCTTCCCCTCCTCCCCCTCCCTCTCCTCCTCCTTTCTCTCCTCCTCCTCCCCTTCTTCTTCTTCTCTCTCTGTCTCTGCCTCTCTCTCTACACTGTCCCGTGCACTTCCTAAAACAGACTCACTGCACACGCTGTTTGCATCGGCCACTCTCTCCCCAGAGAATGGCTCATCTCCACCCCGGTTTCAGCATAATTTATTCCTTCTCTTCATTTAGATCTGGACACAAATAGCCCCTCAGCAGTGACTCCTTCCCCAGCATCTGTAACAGGGCTACTTAAGCCAGCACACTTCTCCCGGCCCCCCCAACACGCACAGGTGCACATGCATCCTGATCTCCTTCCCCCGCTTTCCCCCTCCGTGTCACTGACCTCTAACACTGCGTTCTTCTGTGGTTTCTTTGTCCCTTGACTTCCCCCATGGGGGCCAGGCTTGATCCGTTTCCTTTGCTGCTAAATCCCTACCTAAAGACAATGCCTAGAACATGGTTGGTGCCCCTGAATATTGTTGAATGATTAATACATATGCCTGCCACATAAAAGTTGCTTGAAAACTTCAAGTTCTTGGGGCACCTGGGTGGCTCAGTCCATTTAGTGTCTGACTTCAGCGCAGGTCATGATCTCGCGGTTTGTGAGTTTGAGCCCCGCGTTGGGCTCTGTGCTGATAGCCTGCTAGAGCCTGTTTCAGATTCTGTGTGTGTGTCTCTCTCTCTGCTGCCATCCCCCCTGCCCACCCCGCTCACAATCTGTCTCTCAGAAATAAATAAACATTACAGAATTTTTTTAAAAAGAAAGAAAGAAAAATTCAAGTTCTGGCTTCTTTGTCCAAACTTGGATTGATCCAAGGTCTGGGGGTTGTCACACTGGCTCAGGAAACAGGGTATGTGATTCTAGTCAATCATCAGCCAGAGCTAGCTGCATAAATTTTGGAGCCCACTCTTGCTCTTGCTATCAGCGCTGGCCATTTTCTACTTTCTGTATTTACCCAACAACTCTCCTTAGACAGTGAGTTCCCTGGTGGAGTTGTATTTGTTTCACAGGCAACATACAATGTTTGGCACTATCAAGTACGAGGCCAGACATTCATGATATACAGATAAGATACAATGTTGATTTAAGACTGGTGCACATTTTTGGGCAAGGTGGGCCACGCCCATAACGTGCAGTGCACAACATACACAACAGTACCACAGTCCTGTCATGGTGATCGATCAATTACCAATTCCAATCGATCCTACTTTCCAATGCCTCTCTTCCCTATCCTTTTGCTGCACTGTTGGTGACCTAGTTTGTGTCTAATTAAATACTCTCCCTGGATTATTGTTTTATACTTGTGTGACAGCCATGAAAATGTGCCTGGCAAGGACCATAACTGACCAAGGACTCTGACTGCTTGAATACTCTGAAACTCATTGCCTAATCTCTGCTCCCCACCAATGACCAAATGTAGCGGTGCCACCAGGAGGCTCGTTGTCTAAAGATATAAACAGGCCTGTCCCTGGGGGACACATACTCCTCCGATGGCCGACTGTGGCTCCAGGACCCCATGGTAGCTTTTCCAAACCTTCCTGAGACAACACAGCAGTGTTGGACAGTGTCATCCCACCTTCCCTCCCTGCCTGATGGTCTAATGGTTCCCTCCGGGCGTCTCACAGGTGTTTCTACTATAAAATCCTCACACGTGTAATCCTGTCTCCATTTCTTCTTCCTGGAGGGCCCAGACCAAGACACCTCTCTTCCTTTGAGGCTCTAGTTTCAATGCCCTGCATGTCCCCCAGACGAGCGAGCTTCTCAACAGGAAAATTAGGTCATGTTTCTCCCTTACTCCAAATCTTAGCCGGCTCTCCATCACTCACAGGGGAAAATCTAACCTGCCGGGTGTGACATACGAGCCTATGAGGGCCTTGCACACACGAGTCCTTGCTGACTTTTGCAGCCCCTCTCAGCCTTCAGCAATGCCAAATACTATAGTTCCCCAAAGGGCTGAGCTTCCCTAGGCTGCTTTTATTTTTAGCACGTTTTCCCTCTGCTTAAAGAACCACCCTGTCCCAACCTTCCACAGCCTGTACACACACACACACACACACACATGCACACACATACACACCTTTCTGTGTTCAAGACTCAGCTCCAACGGGGTGCACTCCATGGAGCCCTCCTTGTGCCTGTGAGGTTGACCCAGGTCCTGAGCTCTAAGATCTGAAGAAGCTTCATTTTTTAATGTTTACTTATTTATTTTGAAAGACAGAGAGAGAGTGAGAGAGAGCAGGAGAGGGGCGGAGAGAAAGAGAGAGAGGAGAGAGAGAGAGAGAATCCCGAGCAGACTCTGCGCTATCAGCACAGAGCCCTACACGAGGCTCAAACTCACAAACCGTGAGATCCTGACCTGAGCTGAAATCGCGAATCGGACACTTGACAGACTAAGCCTCCCAGGTGCCCCTGGCGAAGCTTCTTTCCAGAGGCCCTCACAGCACAGTGCCTAGGGACTTCCTCTTCACTTCTCAGATGACCTCCTCCAAGGAGCTCCCACAAGGACAGAACCCGGGGGGTCCGTCAGCTTAGCCCCCCATTTCCAGGGGCTACTTTATTATGCCAACCCACAGGTGCCTCCCCGGGCCCCAGATGCCTTATTCAGTATGACCAGGCTCCCTGCACCCCAGCTATGTGAGCCAGATGTGGGGGAGTAGACTTGGAGCCCATCTCCCCTCCAGGAATTCGGCTTTCGAACCACAAGAAAGTCGGGCTGTCTTCGGGTGGCTGGCTCTGCCATGTCATCATCTCCCACCACGTGTGAATAAGAGAGAAGAATGGAGTCAGACATGGAAAAGAGCAGGGACAGAAGAGAGTTCTGATGCCTTTCCTCCTCCACCTCCCCCCCCCACCCCGCCGCTGTAGAGAGTCACCCTGCTATTCTTAGAAGAAACTTCTCTTTTCCGTGAGGCCAGTTTGAAAAAGACAAGCCAGCTTTTTCATCTGTGCATCCAAAGTGCTTGGCGTGTAATAGATACTCAGCAAGTGTTTGGAATAAAATGAATGAATGAATGAATGAATGAGTGAATGAGTGAGTGAATGAATGAATGAATGAATGAAGGGGGTGGGTTGAAGGTTCACAGTGGAAGGCAATGCTGCCTGTCATTAACAGAATGGGACCCTCAGAGGGAAGGTTGAAGATAGCCATCTGTGACAAGACATCACACCGGCATTAAGAGACCCACAGAGAGAGAGAGAGAGAGATTCATGGCAAATGTCATAATGATGGCATTCCACACAGGTGCAGGAGGACCTGACAGGGAATTAATAACTTCCAACCTCACTGGGATGTCGTGGAGTCGGCCACACTGCCAGCTAGCAGGTGCTGCCGGGACACCCTGCGTCTGCAAGCCACGGTCGTCTGCGCAGGGCCATGCAGAGATCCGGTCTTGAATTTCTAGTGATGTTTCATGCTTGTCCGGGGCTTATGCCTTCCAGTTCAGTGACCTGGTCCTTATGGGGACAAATGCCTTAGCAGGCACGAGTGGATCTGGCCCTGAAGTTGGAGGTCTCATCCTGGCCCTTCGCACTGGGCAATGCTGGTCCCTCCCCAGAGGGCCACAGCTCCTAAGGGGTGCTTCCCCCCACCGCATCGGCCCTTGAAGACGTGCCTTGCGGTGAGGGCATCTGCCCGCCCCCCAGCCCCGCTGCCTTGTGCTGCCTGCCAAGGTCTCTGCGGAGTGTGACTCCTAATAAGTGCTCAATAAAGACGACTAAGCCCACCTCAGCCTCAGTTTCCCGCCAGTAGCCTGACATTAAATTGGACTGGAGGCTTTCAGAGGTTTTTCCAGTTCGGAACGTCTGTGATTTTTATCCATCATCGCACAGTTTGGGGGCATAGCTTTGGGGCATTTTTCGGTGTCACCCAATCAAGCCTGTGCCCAAATCAAAACCTGCCAAGAAACAAGCATCCCAGGAGGACTAAAGGAGCAACGTCAGGGACAGTGACAGTGACGGCAGTGTTCTTGTGTGGAGCTAATGGTCGTTAGCCAGTCCCCCGGGGCCCCCCTAGTACCTCGGCTGCTAATTAGGAAAGATGTAGCAAGAGGCATCCTGGTCCCCAGGGCTCTCTCTTCATAATTTCGCATGATTCCTCCTTCTTTGTGGCCGCGGCTCCATCCCATCAGTGTGGGCTGCTCTCCTTATCTCTGATTGATGGAAATAAAGTAGGACAAAGTCAGCAAGAGGAGCCAGCAAGCCTGGGTCCCCAGGCTACCGCCTCTAGCTCCATCTCTGAAATGCAAGCCCTTATCCCTGGAAATCTCCCAGCAGCATCCGGACACTCACCTGGAGCCCTGAACTTGACCCACCTTCCTCCCCTGCGTGTTCCTGAAGGGCCTGGGTAGGTCGGGTGTGTGTAACCCAGACACCACATTATAAACAAGCAATTAACCAAACAACGAGCGCTTTCATAGATACAGGAACTTGGGTGGAAAGCACGTGGCCTTGCTAAAGAAGGTCAGGGAGGAGGAAATTTCTGATCAGGGCAGAACAGCCCATCGGAGACCTTGATTCTTGATGGAGACCAGCCCCGGCCCATGTCTAACGGGGCTGCCCTCTTCCATTCCCAGCTTCCTCCCCCATTCCGTGGGGCCCTTGTAAACTGAGGTACCCTGGGGACCTGGGACCTGAACTGAAATGGATAATGACTGTGTGATGGCTACTCTTTGTCCCTCTACCCCCCAGATATACTCTCCACCTGTCCCCCCACCCCCAGTTCCTGGGAGACTGGCCAGTCTCTGAACTTCATCAATGCATCTCTGGCTCCCTTGAGTGGAGCCAACAGGAAGCACCAGAAGGAGGCTGCAGGGCAAGAGGTAAGGGAGAGAGGGATGGTGGGTGGGCAGTGCCCGTTCCTCCCCTCCACCCAGAGCCACCCTCCCAAGGGGTGGTTCTTCCCATTGCACCAGCTCTTAGAAGCTTCTCGAACCGCTCCCTTCTCCCGAGCCTTCAGAGCTGGGTGATGACAGCTTCCTGCTAGCCATCTTGGGCCCTTGACTACCTTCCCCTGGTCCCTCTCGCCCAGCCCACATCTGTGTAAATAGCCCTGTTACTGCAGTCTCTGCAGCTTCTCCTTCGGAGGATGCCATCTGTTTCCTGCCGGGTCCCCGACTGAGACAGATGTTTACATAAATACTTTGAGACTCACGGATTTAGATCAATCCCAGAGTTATTTCCCTAGTGGGTGCGATATTTTATAGTGGGTCTCGTTTGTAAACTTAAGAATTTTACAAATGAATATCTAAGAAACCCTTTTTTTGGTATCTTTTTTTCCCCCTAGGAGGTCTTTGGGAAGCTTAGAATCCCCTGGAATTCCATCCCCCTGGGTTTCTGGTATGGAATCGCTGTTCGAAATTATTTAGTAACTGCAAATACCCTCAAAGAGCTGGGTAGGGATGACTCATTGAGACATTCAGAGCCCGTCGTAACTGGGCACTGACCTGCCTCACTGGCTTCATGCCCCCTCCCTGCATCAACCACCGCAGCCCCTGAATACCGCCTCCCCCCTCGAGTTCCTTCAGCTGCCCTATCCTGTCCCCTCCGATCACCACCCACCTGCCTTTTCTCCTGTTCTTGCCTGATACCCTTCTCCTCCTAGCTTCCAACTCTTCTCCTGTTCTCCCCTACATTGAGTTCCCAACGCATTCTGATTTTTAAAGTAGTATCAGCAAAATTGGCTTTTGGGGGGGTGTATGATTCTATGAATTTTAGCACATGAATAGATTCATGTCACCACCACCAGAATCAGGATACAAACTGTTCTGTCTTCCACAAACCAACCACCCCCTCATGCTATAATCCCATGAGTCAATTCCTTATAGTAGATCTCTTTCTTTATTTTTTTTTAACAGTTTAAATTTTTTTTTAATGTTTTTTATTTATTTTTAGGAGAGAGAGAGAGAGNTCTTTAAATATGTACCTATACATATACACAAATGCATATGCATACATACATGTATGTTTGACTTTCGGGTCATGTCCTAGCCTATGTCCTTGTTGGAAAGCAGGCAGGAGGAATTCTCCCTTACCCAGGGAGGATCAGCCTTTTTGTTCTATTCAGGCCTTCAACTGATTGAATGAGGACCACTCACATCAGGGAGGACAGTTTGCTTTACCCAGTCAACCAATTTAAATACTAATCTCCGGGCACCTGGGTGGCTTAGTCGGTTGAGTGTCCGACTCTTGATTTCAGCTCAGGTCATGATCTCACGGTTCATAGGTTTGAGCCACATCAGGCTCTGTGCCGACAGTGCTCAGAGCCTCCTTGGGATTCTCCCTCTCCTCTCTCTGCCCCTCTCCCTACTCACACTTGCACATGTTCTTTAAATCTCTCTCTCTCTCTCAAAAAAAAAGATAAATTTTAAAAAAATTTTAATAAAAACAAATAAATATTAATCTCACCCAAAAATATCCTCACAGAAACACCCAGAATAATGTTGGACCAAATATCTAGGCACCCTGTGGCCCAGTCAAGTTGACACATAAAATTAACCATCATGATCATACAAATGGAATCACAAAATACGGAAACTTTTGAGACTGACTTCTTGCATTCAGCATAATGCATTTGAGATCCACTCAAGTTGTGTGTTCATTCTTTTTTTATTGTAGAGTAGTATTTATTGTGTGGACAAAGCACCGTTTGTTACCCATTTACTCATGGAAGGATATTTGTGTTGTTTCCAGTTTGGGGCAATTATGAATAGAGCTGCTGCAAACATTCATGCATAGATTTTCATATGAATGTAAGTTGTCATTTCTCTAGGGCAATCTGAGAGTGGGATGGTTGGGTCACACTATGAGTGTATACTTAACTTTATATGGAATCAACGGTGTTTTCCAGAGCGCCTGCACAGTGCCACATTCTTATCAGCAATGTATGAGTTCCAGTTGTTTCCAACATGAGAGACTGGTATTGCCACGAATTGCCCTTCTATAAAATTAGCCATTCTTATAAGTATATAGTAATACCTGATCATGAGTTTAATTTGCATTTCCCTAATCACTAATAATCTTGAGCATCTTTTCGTAGGCTTATTTGACTTCCACATAATGAAGTGACTGTTCAAGTCTCTTACCTATTTTCTAACTGGCTGTATTTTTTTGATTTTTGGGACTTTTTTTGTTTGCCTTTGTTTTTTTTAATCATTCAGTTTTGAGAGCTCTTTATATATTCTGGATACAAATCATTTGTCAGATTTTTGACTTATAAATATTTTCTGCCAGTCTTCCATTTTCTTCTAGTTTGTCTTTTCATGTAATATTTTGCACAGAGCAAACATTTTGTTTTATTTTTTAAAAAATTTTTAATGTATTTTATTTTGAGAGATAGAGACAGAGAGTGAGTGGGGGAGGGGCAGAGAGAGAGGGAGACACAGAATCGAAGCAGGCAGAGCAAACATTTTAATTTTAATAAAACTACATGTACCTTTCATTCCCTCCTTTTTACGGTTGTTAACTCTTACCCAACCCATGTCACAAAGATATTCTCCTATGTTTTCCTCTAAAAGTTTTATTGTTTTCTTTTTACTTTAAATCAATTATTCCTCCTCTCTATAAGGTATAAAATTTAGGTCAAGGTTTATTTCTTTGTATGCAGATGTCCAATTGTCCCAAAATCATTTATTGAAAAGACTTTTTTTAAGACTTTTCTTTCTTACTGAATTCCTTTGAATAGTTATCAAAAGCCCATTCGACATATTTGTGTTGGTTTATTTCTGGGATCTTTATTCTTTTCCATTGATTTATATGTCTAGCTCTCCACCAATACCATACTGTTTTCATTTTATGGCAAATTTTTAATTGAGTGTTGTCATTCTTTCCTCTTAATTCTTCTTTTTCAAAATTGTTTCAGTTATTTGGAATCCTTTGCCTTTCCATCTAATTTAGAATAAGTTTGTCTATATCCATAAAAAAAAATCTTGCTTGGAACTTTATTGGAATTTCAGTAGATCTTGCATTCTGTGACTGTGCTAAACCCATTTATTAGTATCAGGAGGTTTATTATAGATGCCCTAGGGCATTCTGTATAGAAAATCATGTCATCTGTGACTAGAGACAGCTTTATTTATTACTTACTATTTGTAATGCCCTTAACTTCTTTTTCTTGCCTTATTGCACTGGCTAGAACTTCCAATATGATGGTGAATAAGATTGGTAGGAGTTGACATGCTTGCTGTGTTCTTAATCTTGTGGGGGAAATCATTTCGTTTTTTGCCATAATGTAGGATGTATATGCTTTTTTGTGGATGCCCTTTATCAGATTGAGGAACCCACTTTTATTTTTGGTCTGTTGAGAAATCTTTTAATAAATAGATGTTTTATTTTGTCAAGTGCTGTTTCTGCATTAACTGATATTGACCATGTGGGGTTTTTTTCTTCTTTATTACGACGATGGGCTTTGAATGTTGAACCAGCTTTGCACTCCTAGGGAAATTCCACTTGATTACAGTGTACTTTTCCTCTTATAAATTGCCAAATTTGATTTGGTAACACTTTAGGAGGATTTTTACATCTATACCCATGAAGGATATTTATTTGGAGTTTTCTTTTTCAATATCATCTTTGTCTGGTTTTATATCAAGGTAATCCTGGCTTCACAAAATGATTTGCAAGTATTCTTTCCTCTCTTATTTCTTTTTTTTTCCTCTCTTATTTCTAGAAGAGTTTTTATAGGATGGATATTTCTTTATATTTCTGGTAATATTAGCCAGCGAAACGATCTAGTCCTAGAGACTTCTTTTGCAGGATGTTTTTAACTATGAATTCATTTTCTTTAATAATTAAAATTTCAATTTCTTACTTATATCTTGGGAGAGTTTTGTGGGGGTAGTTGGTGATTTTTTGAGGAATTGGCCCATTCATCCAAGTTGTGATATTTATGGGTGTAGAGTTGTTCATACTACGCTTTCATTATCCATTTAATTGATATCCCTTCTTTCATTCCTGATATCGGTCATTTATGTCTTCTCATTTTTCTTCTTTGGTAGTCTTGCTAGACCCACAACCTGTGATGTTTCCTATTCAATTTTTGGTGTTTCTTTCCCCCTTCTTTGCATTGCCATTGCATTCACCCCAGGTATATTTTCTGTGCTCCCTCTGCCCCAAGATTCCTCCCAGCATCTAAGATACAGACCCCCACACTGTTGAACAGATGAGAAAATTTTTTTCCTTTAAATAAGAAAAGTACCCGCAGCCCATGTGCATGTTCTCTCATGAATGCAACTCAGGCTCCAAGGTAAGGTTGATGACACCTTTGTCTGCTGCTGCCATGTTGACCTGATTAGAAGCAGCACCTGCGACCAGCTGAAGGGGGAGCCCACCCCCCTCTGCCTGCTCCTACATGCCCTTCCCTCTAAGCACAAGGACTTCTCAAGTGCACTGGGCAAGTAGAGGGATATTCACTGGGTCAGTAGGCTAGGGACACAGGTTTTCCTTCTCTTTTGTTCTTGGTTGTCTTTTTCCCCCCTCCCTTATTTCCATATACCTGAAAGAAAGAGGATTACATTCAGCTCTTAGTTAGGAATCACTCACCCTGAGAAGGTTACTGGGTTTCCATGTCTTCTGGGCTTTTCCGCATTCTCTCTCTGTCTCTCTGCCTCTCTGTCTCACTCTTGCTCTCCCTTTTTCTCTGTATGAAAGGAAGATAGAGAGGGTTTCACTCCAGCAACGATGAGTGATCTGCTTTGCTCTCAGCATGAGGGTGAACGCTCCATTCTTTCATCCAGCGGCTTGCTCACTAGTGTTTCCTTAAATTGGCCCATCTTTATTGTTGGAGAGATAGAATACAGAGAACCAAAACTTGAGTGGTGTGCAAGGAAGAGGGTGGAAGAGGCTGTCCAGGCTGCCTTGACTATGTCTTGAGTCTGTTCCTTGGCCAAAGAGAAAGGCTCTATGTGACCCAGTCGAGTCACCTGGAGACTGCCCTGTGATTTAAAGCCAAATCCCCTTGGGGTCAAAGAGTAAAATTTTGCCTGACCCTTCACTCTGGGTATGTATTTCATTCCGATGCATCAGGGAGTGGGATTGGGGGAGGATGTGGCAGGAAAAGTTTGGGGGATTCTGGTGCTGGTCCCTAGCCATTGTTCAAGACATACAGGGGCCTTTGGTGCACTGACGGTCAAGAGGCCACCTTGAAGGCTCTATGGCCTCCCAACGGGGGCCTGATCTGGGTCCCTTTGCAGATGGAAGCATCCTTGGTAAAAGGCTCTCTGGCTTAAAAAAAAAAAAAAAAATCAAGCCTGTACAGCTAGACAACAATCCAGTTATAAATATTTGGGAGCTTCCAGAAGTTTATTCCATCTACTAAGCAGGCTTTCTGGTCACTGAACCTATAAACATTGATTTCTGGGTAATGTCTAATTCTCCTGAAAGCACCAGCATGACCTAGATCAAGGTCCTGGCTTCTAACTCTGCTGCCATTGTCTGCCTCCTAACCAGCTGGGCCAAACCCTAAACCAGTTTATACAAGCTCAATGAACCCCAAATCGCATTTGTCAGAAGAATGGTCATGAGGAGCACCTGGGTGGCTCAGCTGGTTAAGCATCTGACATCAACTCATGTCATGATCTCATGGTTCATGAGTTCGAGCCCTGAGTCCAGCTCTGTGCTAACAGCTCAGAGCCTGGAACCTGCTTCAGATTCAGGGTCTCCCTCTCTCTCTCTCTGCCTCTCTCCTGCTTGCACTCTGCCTGTCTCAAAAATAAATAAACAAAAAATGTTTAAAGAAAATGGTCAGGAAATTATCAACAAAATTCACAGCATAATTTTGCATCACTTGTCTTAAATTCTACTCAGCTTTTTTGAAGTATGGGGGGAAATTAAGTTAAAAAGTGAGAAGTGTTCTCAGAAAACATCCCTACAGTGTCCTTTTCAAAGGCTTGATCAAGATTTATTAAGTTTTAACTACACATGAAGCACATAAGCAGATGCTCTGATGAATACAAAGCAGGTAGCAAACATGGTCAACCTGGAGAGCATTCATTCTGGTGTAGACAGTGAGGCCATGGCTTAAAATCCACATCTTTCATGTATTTTCTGTGTGATTTAGGCTGTAAGGTTTATGGACAAATTATTGCAAAATCTAAGGCTCAAAGAGCAATCTGTGGGAGCGCCTGGGTGGCTCAGTTGGTTAAGCATCTGACTTCAGCTCAGGTCATGATCTCACAGATCATGGGTTCGAGCCCCGTGTCAGGTTCTGTGCTGACAGCTCAGAGCCTGGAGCCTGTTTCTGATTCTGTATCTCCCTCTCTCTCTGACCCTCCCCTGCTCGTGCTGTCTCTCTCTCAGAAATAAATAAAACATGTTTTTTAAAAAAAAGAAATAAATAAAACATTAAAAATTAAAAAAAAAGAGCAATCTGTGAAACCCTTCTCATGGTGTTTTGTGTGGTATAAGATAAAATAGCATGTGTGAGAGCAATTAACACACAGTTGACACATGGCGGGTCCTTAGTCACTATTGGCTATTTGGGTGGTTAAATGGGTGAAGACTTGCATCAATAAATATACTGTCTTGCTGAAAAATGAAGAAAAATATCAATAGAACATTGAGGGGCGCCTGGGTGACTCAGTCAGTTAAGTGTCTGACTTCGGCTTGGGTCACTATCCTGCCATTCATGGGTTCAAGTCGCACATCAGACTGTGCTGACAGCCTGGATCCTGGAGCCTCTTTTGGATTCTGTGTGTGTCTCTCTCTCTGCCCCTCCCCCACTCATGCTCTGTCTCTCTCAAAAATAAAAAAAAACACATTTAAAAAATTATAAAAAGAAAAATATAAATAAAACATTGAGAAAAAAACCTTAAATTACACACTGGCTGGAATGGAAACGTCATACTTATCTTGTGATTGGAATAAAGTAAAGAAGCATTATTCTTAGATTTAAAAAAAAATTTTTTTCATGTTTTATTTATTTCTGAGAGAGAGAGACGGCACGAGCATGGGAGGGTCAGAGAGAGAGAGAGCTACAGAATCTGAAGCAGGCTCCAGGCTCTGAGCTGGCTGTCAGCACAGAGTCCGATGCGGGTCTCGAACCCGTGAGCTGCGAGATCATGATCTGAGCCGAAGCTGGATGCTTAACCGACTAAGCCCCCCAGGCGCCTCCATTCTTAGATTTATATGGTGATGACTTAATAACATATACAAATGTGGAATCATTGTGTTGTCCGCCAGAAAGGGATATAATACCATATGTCAACTGCATCTCCATTAAAAAAAAAAAAATCACTTGGCGAGCAAATTTGACCAAGAAAGCCTTTGGGGAAGAAGGAAGACATTAAGTTGGTCTGAAAAATGGGCAGCAAGAGAGCCGCCGAGAACGGTGGCACCGCCAAGAAGGAAGAGAGCAACGACACAGGAGGGGGCCTACGGCAGCCAACAGCCGTCTGCAAGCCTTCGGACCCGTCGCAAGGGGAACCAAACAAAATGAAAACAGTGTGTGAAACTTAAGCGCTACTTGGCCTCTTGCTAAACCCTTAGCTAAGCTCCACGCCTCATCACGCCAGAAATGACACGCACTCAGGACTGCCAGTGTCCGCTTCTCTGCCAGAAACTCTCCGGAACGCCTGGCGGAGGACCCAGCCTCAAGAGACAGTCAGCAGGCGCCCACATGCAAGGAATCTTCCTTAACTGCGAGCCTTCTCACACCTCAGCCTTTCACGTTCTCCGGAGGAAGCCTTGCTTTCTCCTCTCTGAAAGGGGTAGGATGATGGGGCATCAGGTTGGCTCAGTCGGTTAAGGGTCCGACTTCTGATGTCCACTCGGGTCATGATCTCACTGTTTGTGTGTTTGAGCCCCACATAGGGCTCCGCACTGACAATAAGCCTGGGTAGGGATCTCCCTCTCTCTCCCCCTCTCTCTTTGTCCCTCCCCTGCTCACGCTCTCCCTCTCAAAAATAAATAAACCTAAAACAAAGAAAGGAGTAGGATCGATAAATAACAACTCTTGAAGTCAGCGGTAAAGGGGTGTGTAGGCCACCTACCCTGAAGGTCTGCTGCAGCGCCCAGAAAGCACCCTCATTCGCACACTGGGGTCAAGGCTTGCCTATGCGCCCAAGTGCCAGCTCCTTGCGGGGTCGGGTCAGGAGCGGTGGGGGGAATATGCCTAACACATTCGTAATGAATTCTAGTCATCAATCTAGAGACTCTATTTTCTGTTAGAGAGTGAAGCAGAACAGATTTCCCATTTTCGTCAGTACACCCTCAGCATCCTGTATCAGATGCCTGCTAGGTACTCTGTGTGCTGAGGGCCCGCTACCTCCCTTGATCATGATGGCGGCGTCAGGAGGCTGGTAAATGTATCCATAATTTACAGGTAGTGAAACAGATTCCACTTAGGGGGATGAGATCACAGAGCTGGAAAATGGTAGGAGCGGAGTTCGAAGGTAGGCTTGTCTGACTCCGAAGCCTGCTCTAACATGCTAAATGCTGGGACGGATCGTGGCCAGAGAGAGAGCGAGTTATGTGGTACAGACCCTTGTCCATCCATGTCCGTGAAACTCAGGGCAGTGATCCGTAAGATGCGAAGGGCAAATAAATAAATGAAAACGATGCGCAAATGAAGTGCACAGAGGTGCGGAGCACAGGAATTTGATCCACACGAGAGGTTTGGGGAAGGGGTTTGAGATATCATTACTTAACCTCATTATGCTCCATTATTGATGCTTCACAGAGCTAAATTTTATATTTACTTGTGAGGTTTCTTTTTTTTTTTTAAACACAGTCTCTTTTTGATATGAAAGTCATGCTGACAAAACAAGATTGATTAAAGTTTCTAATTATCTGTCATCACAGCATGACCAGTGGCAAATGGAATTCATTTTCTCGTTTCTTCCAGAAAAAAAAAAAAAAAGGAAAAGAAAATGAAAAAGAAAAAGAAAAAAGAAAGAAATATAGGGAGCTCCCTGATGCAAGGCACAAAGATCTGCTGGTTCACTGAAGCGCTCCATAAAAATCTGCATGGCAGAGCACTGACATGGGAGGGTGACATCACATGGTCACATCGTCTCTCAACAGAGCTGATTTTGCACTGAAAGACCATCAGCCGAGGCCAAGGGTAGGGACTGCAGAGAGGTCTCCAATGCAGACAGCTTATAGAAGAATTACTCTCTTCCTGTCTATAATTTTGGTACCAGATATAACTGGGTGATATCCATTAAGCCCTCCTAACAACTCTTGGAGCATATGGGTGGCTCGGTTGGAAAGGACATGACTCTTGATTTCAACTCAAGTCACGATTTCACGGCGGTGGGATTGAGCCCTGTGTAAGGCTCTGCGCTGATAACACAGAGCCTGCTTCAGATTCTTCCTCTCCTCTCTCTGTGCCCCACCCTACTTGTGCATCTGCGCACACTCTCTCTCTATCCACTGCCCTGCTCTTGCACTCTTTCTCTTTCAAAAAAAGTAAATCAGTGAACTTTTAAAAAAATGTTTATTTAATTTTGAGAGAGAGACACAGACAGGATATGAGCAGGGGAGGGACAGAGAGAGAGAGAGAGAGGGAGACACAGAATCCAAAGCAGGCTCCAGGCTCTGAGCTGTCAGCACAGAGCCTGATGCAGGGCTCGAACCCATGCACCGTGAGATCATGTCCTGAGCTGAAGTCGGATGCTTAACCGACTGAGCCACCCAAGCGCCCCAAGTAAACTTTTAAAAAGTTAAAAAAAAAACTCTTACATTATTACTGCCTTCACACAAAAGAAATGTATTTTTTTAATGTTCATTTATTTCTTTTGAGAGAGAGTGAGAGAACGAGTGTGGGGGAAGAGCAGAGAGAGAATCCCAAGCAGGCTCCACAGTGTCAGCTGAGAGCCCGATGAGGGGCTCAAACTGACAAACCGGGGGATCACGACCTGAGCCGAGATCAAGAGTCAGATGCTCAACTAACTGAGCCACGCAGGCACCCAAGAAATGCATTTCTTATTCAAATGACTGCCCAGCACAAGTGCTCCTAATTGGCCAGCAGCCTTCAACAAGGTGTCCGAGGATTCAGGTTCCTTCTATTTTGTGGTTGTCGCATCCGATGAGGCCTCAGGGTCCCCGCAATCCAACCAGTGGGTAGGGGGAATGCACCACCCCTCGTTAAACTCTTTGGGCCATAAACGACACTTCACACATAGTCCATGGCCAATGTCACGATGCCAGTGGGAGAGAATCTATTTTCTCTCCTCCAGCCAACTTTGGTCGCAGTGAGTCATCTTGCCGCTGTTGTTTCTTTGGGCCATCAATATCCGCATTCTTCTTTTCTTCCACTCATGCAAATACATACCCCCTTCTTGGCTCTCACCCATGACATCACCCAGTGCAAAGCACAGGAATGAAAAAAAGCCATTTCCATACAATTCTGACAACGCTCCTCATGGTATGGTAAGTCGTGCCATGAAAATAAAGCTATCTCTCCTCCATATACTTACTATACTCAGTGGTGATAAGCAGGGACCAGAGAATCGAACCACTAATAATAATCATCATCAATAATCAATAATAATAAAGGAACAAAAGCTTCTCATTCCTCTCTACTGAAGGAAATCTAGCACACATCAGTAACATCCTATTTTCTAATTGTTGTCCACCAGAGCTACAGCCTTAGAAGCATTCCACTTGCGGGGCCCCTGGGTGGCTCAGTCGATAAAGCATCTGACTTTGGCTCAGGTTATGATCTCACAGTCTGTGAGTTCGAGCCCCACATTGGGCTCTGTGCTGACAGCTCAGATCCTGAAGCCTGCTCTGGATTCTGTGTCTCCCTCTCTCTCTGCCCCTCACCCCCAATAAATAAACACGAATAAGAAAAAAAAAGGTTTCAGCTCACCTTCCAAGTTATTCCAGACAGTGTTGTTTTGCGGTCTATCATAACACATATTTGTGGCTTCTCTTGATCATGGCACCCCTCATTAAGGGAAGCCTGGAAGTGGGAATATTGTTACTGAAGACAGCCTCCATGCTCTTACACTTAGCAGAATTCTGAAAATGACCCAAACTGGCATTAGAAGGACGTCATTCTAGGAATGTGATGTGTATTTGGCAGACAAAGTTAAAGGAGTTTTATTAATTTACTGGAAACAAAGAAATGGGTGCCTGGGAGGCTCAGTTGGTCGAGTGTCCAACTTGATTTCAGCTCAGGTCGTGGTCATGACCTCACGGTTTGTGGGATGGACCCCCATGTGGGGCTGTGTGTGATAGCGTGGAGCCTGCTTGGAGTTCTCTCTCCCTCTCTCTCTGCTGCTCCCCCACTCACACATTCTCTCTCTTTCAAAATAAATAAACTTTTGAAAAAGAAACAAAGAAGCTATGAAATTGTATTCTTTCTTCCAGTGTACAGTTCGGTAATTTTGTCTATATTCCAAGAGTGATTTAAAAAATTCAGTCAGGGCCCCTGGGTAGCTCAGTCAGTTAAGCATCTGACCCTTGATCTCAACTCAGGTTTTGATCTCGAGGTTATGAGTTCAAGTCTGGCGTCAGGCTCCACAATGGGCATGAAGCCTACTTAAAAATCAAATACAGTTAGCCTGACAGCAAGTCTCCTAGGCTCTATATGTCTGTATTGTCCCTTCTGAGTGGTCTTGTTAACAATTCATATTTGCATCCCTGAGATTTTCTTCTTTACAAACCATCTTCAGAGCCTCTAATGCCTTCTCTTGATTTTCTTCATTACGCCAAAGCTTCATTAGACTATTTCCAAAAACCTAATATACTTCCAAAGAGCTCCATTACCAAATCTAGTCAGTAAAACAGAAGGTCAGAGTGGTCCCACATGGAATGAAAACTATGGGGTGTATTTCAGGAAGGGCATGCAAGTAATCTGTGTTCGAGAATCACTGGTGAAGATTTGGAAAAACAAGCGTCCCCAGATGGGAGTCTGGGGATATGTACATTCATGATCTTTCATTTTGTGAAAAAATGCTTGAAGAATGCTTTAATGTATACTTGTGAACCCACTAGTCTAAAAAAACAAAGACTTGGGGCACCTGGGTGGCTCGGTCGGTTAAGCATCCTACTTCGGCTCAGGTCACGATTGCATCAGGCTCTCTGCTGTCTGTGTGGAGCCTGCTTGGGGTTGTCTATCTCTCTCCCTCGCCTCTGACCCTGGCCCACTCCCACTGTCTCTCTCTCAAAATAAATAAATAAACTTTAAAAATAAGTAAGTAAAAAACAAAGGCTTACACATCCCTTAGAAACTCCCCCTGAACCACACTGCAGTAACAGGGTCACCCCAGCGCTGCCCTTGACCAGAGTCACCAATGCTCATCACCCGGGCGTTCTGTCCCCCATCGGTATCTTTATTCTGCTTTATACTCTTACACTGTCCATAGCGTTATTTTGTATCTTCTTGTTCCTTAAACAACCGATATACTGTAGTCATTCCTGTACAACTTCCTTCTTTCCCTCAACCTTGTATTTGTAAGATTTACCCATGTTGAATGATACAGTTCCACTTTATTCATTCTCCATGTCCGTTTGGAGATTCACTATAAAAACATACCACCCTTTAGTTATTCATTCCTGTGCTTTTGGGCATTTACTTTGTTTCTAACCTGTCATGATTGTATAAATACCTGCTATGGCCATTTTTCTATGTGCTTCCGGATCTCATTGATCTACTTTTAAGAGTTTTCCAGCAATTTTGCTCACCCACCGAGATCAAGAACTGATGCAGGAGTTCTCAAAATATGGCCCTTGGACCAGCTTGCATTCATATCACCCTGGGAAGCTGCCAGAGATGCAAATCTCCGGGCCCCACCTCAGATTTCCTAAATCAGAAACCAGAGGGGCAGGGGACAGTATACATTAGTTTAACAAGCTTTCTAGTTTTAGCAAGATTCTGATACTTGCCAACATTTAGAAGTCCTGCTGTTCTAACTTAATGTAATGATGTCCCTTGTTTTGCATGACTCATGACCTAAATTAAAATATCCAAAATGTTTATGCAATGGCCACAACATTGACCCAGATACGGAAACTCCCACTGACCACTTCAAAGCAGTACGTGCATTTTATTTTATTTTTTTTAAAATTTTTAATAGTTTATTGTCAAGTTGGTTTCCATATAACACCCAGTGCTCATCCCCACAAGTGCTCTCCTCCATGCCCATCACCCCCCTTCCTCTCCTCCCCACCCCCATCAGACCTCAGTTTCTTCTCAGCATTCAAGAGTCTACATGCATTTTAATGAAATATACTAAGGTCAGGGGCACCTGAGTGGCTCAGTCCATTCAGTGTCCAACTCTTGGTCATGATCTCATGGTTCTTGAGATGGGACCCCAAGTAGGACACTGACAGTGTGGTGGAGCCTGCTTGGGATTCTCTATCTCTCTCTCTCTCTGCCACTCCCCTGCTCACACTATCTTTCTCTCTCTCTCAAAATAAATAAATAAGCATTAAAAAAAAAGAAATATACTGAAGTCTAAAGAGGAGCTTTGAAAACCCTGAAGTATAATCCAAATTAGTAACAGTCAATGTGGTATATGTTTTGAAGCACTGTTGTTACTTATAAGTCAGGACTCCTGTATCTACAGATAACAGCCAGAGAACACAGAAATACAAAATCATAAAGTCATTTCAGTCAAGTGTAAGTGTTTAAAAAAACACTCAAGAGCATCTGAGGCATTAAATATATTTCTGAATGAGTTTCAGTATCATCACCCATATGGCACGGAATTGTTTCCTCTGTATTTCAGTGTGTGTTCCTGCTTGTGTTTTGGCTGGCTGGGCTAACTTAAAATTCCATGCTCTTGAAACAAACAAACAAACAAAAAGTCATTTATCTCTAGATTTGTTGGCGAGGCATGGCAGCTTTCTGGAGCTACATGGAGCAGTGAGAACGGGGTGAGACTCGTGCATCCACCAGACACTGGGGGTGGGGGTGGGGGTATCAACCAGGTCAGCAGTGGAAGGCCAGCAAACGAGCCATAACTCAGCGCCTGATGGGCTTAGCATTTTCTCATGGTGATTCAGAAAAACAGTTGTCGGTAGGGGCCTTTGGTGTAATTAGATAGTTCCAGGAGGTGAATAAGTATGACTTCAGGTCACATAAATAGACCACAGGTACAGAAATCTAAAAATTGCCAATAGGTTTCACCTGGGTTAGGGTCTGGTGAGAGGGCAGGGAGGGAACCGTCAAGGATAAGAATGGCTCCTATTCTTCCCAAGAGACTGGAGTTACCCAAAGGTAAATGAGGATCAGAAGCTCAAGTTCTAGGATAAGGCATAGCAGACACCAAGCACAGGGACTCCATTAGCAAAAGAGGCATGGTGTGGCTCTGGTTTCAGGTGGGGACCAGGTGGGGCAGCCCTGGGACATCCTTCTAAGGGTCAGGGCCACCTAAAGAATAACTCAAGGGCAAGTCCTTGGGTGGAGAGATGGAGCATGTAAGTCATCCAGGGTCCATAGGGTTAGCCTCAAGAACATAGGCAGGGAAGGGGTGGACTAAGTCTGTGTGGGAGCATCAGTGAGCCCAGAGATAAGGGTCTGGGGAAGGCAGATCATGGGAAAATAAGGAGGGAGTCAACAGAAAGAAGGGAGAAGATAAAATAAGTCAAATGTTTAATCTATTGGTGTATGCCTTTCTTTTCCCAAAAGGTATTCTTTTAAGATTTCTTTTTTTACTGTTTATTTATTTATTCTGAGAGAGAGAGCGCGCGCGCACAAACAGGGGAAAGACAGAAAGAGAGAGAGACAAAGAATCCCAATCAAGCTCTGTGCCACTAGCACAGAGCCCAACACAAGGCTCGAACTTACGAATGGTAAGATCATGACCTGAGCTGAAATCAAGAGTTGGATGCTTGGGGTGCCTGGGTGGCTCAGCCAGTTAAGCAGCTGACTCTTGATTTCAGCTCAGGTCATAACCTCCTGGTCCCTGAGTTGGGAATCCCAACTTGGGATTCTCTCTCTCCCTCTCTCTTTCTCTGCCCCTCCCACTACTTGTGCTCTCTCTATCTCTAAAAATAAATGAATAAACTTAAAATAAAAAAAGTGGAGCGCCTGAGTGGCTCCGTCACTTAAGCGTCCGACTTCAGCTCAGGTCATGATCTCATAGTTCATGAGTTCCAGCCCCGCATCAGGCTCTATGCTGACAGCTCAGAGCCTGAGCCTGCTTCAGATTCTGTGCGCCCCCCCCTCTTTCTCTGCCCCTCTGCCCCTCCCTCACTCACACTCTGTCTCTGTTATATTATATAACATTAAATATAATTAAATATACATAAATAAACAAACAAAAAGAGTCAGATACTTAACGGACCCAGACACCCCAAAATTTTTTAATAAAATGATCCACTCCCCTCCTTTGAGAGAATAATGAGTGGAAGAGGGGCCTGTCTAACTGGCTCCCTTAACTCAGGTGAGTACCATGGGTTGCCTACTGGAGCGGAAGAACAGGGAAAGCAAGTCTAGTCTTATTGGGGCTGTAAGGCCCACAGCCGGGAGGGCAGCTGGTCCATACTGCACCACCAAGCAAGGTGGCCTGGGGAAAATACGGAGCCAAAATCAGGTGGGCGAGAAGAGGAAGAATTTGTTTCCAAGAGTGATGAGAAGCCAAAAAGACAAGCTGGAGCTGCTGCAGATAAACTCTGACCACCAAGGCCAGCACCCACCGTGTGAGAGAGCTGAGTTCACTCAGTGGAGCCCAACAGGACGGACAGTCTTTGTGAATCACACTCAATCCATGGGAAGGAATTGTCTTGGGGATAAATATCACGGACTCAGGAAAATGAAGAGAATAGAGTTCTCCTAGGACGCGTTCTGCCTTCCACCCTGCCCGCCATCTTGTAGACAGGCTTCTGCTCCCACATAATCCAGATAGGCATTGGTCCCAGGAAATTAGATACTGTTCAAGTTTGACAAGCCTGGAAAGGCTAGGGTTTCCTTCACTGAGTCCTAAGTAAACAATGGTCTGACCCACAAAGCAAACTCTCGCTCATTTGCAAAGCAAATTTATGCAAAACCACCAGTGACCAGAGGTAGATTTTATGACCCACCCCCGCACCACCGTCTACTGTCACAACACCAGACTCTTTGGGCTGCTCCCTGTTTGCTGAACTGAACTGAACCCACATTTGAAGCCAAATGTTCGCGGAGAACTTTCGGAGTGCCAGGCGGTGTGCCAGGAGGAGAACAAAGGTGAATTAGACCCAGTTTCTGGAAGAGACAAGCTCTGAGTAGGAGAAACAATGTGTCAGTGGATCACTCCAGACTTCCATGGTTGACCCTGTAAACATTTATGTCAAGTATGGGGTCTCTCTCCCCTCCCCAAAAAAGAGCTTCTAATTCTGCAGTGATTTCACCAAAGTGTTAGACAGACATCTGAAAACAAGGCCATTGCAAAAGACAGACTTATTACTGTGTGGTGGCCTTCAATCCCATACTATTTGGTTATGAATAAAACCAATCATTAAACTAGGTACATTGTGGACTGGATGTCATTAATGAAATACTAAGTGGACACTTGAACAACCACATTTTATCCCGAGCCCTGGGCTAACTACTTTATATTATTTCTCTCTAATCTTTTCTATCACTCATACCTACAGATTGTCAGCATGGGCCCAGAAATAGGAATATTTTGTTCATTAATTTTTAAAAAATAGGGGGTGTCATTGTTATTGTTGATTTACAACGTTCTCTTTAATTTTTTTTAATGTTTTATTTATTTTTGAGAGAGAGAGAGAGCGAGAGCAGGGGATGGTCAGAGAGAGAGGGAGACACAGAATTAGAAGCAGGCTCTAGGCTCTGAGCTGTCAGTACAGAGCCCGACGCGGGGCTCGAACCCACAAACCATGAGATCATGACCTGAGCCGAAGTTGGACACTCAACCGAGTGAGCCACCCAGATGCCCCTACAACATTCTCTTTAGCGTAATTCTCTGAAAGCACACTTAAATTAAACAAGTTTTGTTTTCTATTAAGACAACTTTGCCTGGGTCTCCTGTGGATGAGACAAGAAACAGTGGCAAGAATCCACAGTGTGTCTAAGGCCATTGGATGGAAGTCTTCCATAGCATCTGCTATCATTTTACTTATTAGTGAATAAGTACAGTTAATGCCAGAGAAAGGTCTGCGTAGAAATGACAAACACCCTCAGACAGAATTTCTGTGCTTCCAAAGGTGGAATTATTGGAATTACACTTGCTCCCCCTCTGGCTCTGAAGAGTCATGTGTTATATATGCACAGGCTCTGGGGGGTTTGAGGGGCAAGTCTGGAAGGGAAGCAGAGCCAAGTGTGGACACTGGACCCATTTCCTAGAGCTGCTGTACCAAATTATCACCAAAGAGATGACTCAAAACAAGAGAAATTTATTCTCTCATGGCTCCGGAGGACAGAAGTCCAAAATCAGTAGCCCTGAGCAAAAATCAAGGTGATTTGCCACATGGGGAGATTGGAGGAGAACCTGTTCCCTGACTTTTCCAACTTCCGGTGGCTGCTCACGTTACTGGGCTTGGGACCACATCATTCATCTCGCTGCCCCCACCTTTTCCTCAGCGTTTGCTGTGTCTCCCTCCACCCCTCTTGGTTGTGACAGCAGTTGGGGCTCCACCCAGAAAATCCAGGATAATGGCAAAATCCTTAATTTAATCACATCTGCAAAGACCCTCTTTCCAAATAAGGTCACACATATGGGTTCCGGGGATTCGGGTCTGATCCCCGTGGAAGCCATTATTCTGCCAACCTCACTACGGCCTCCATGAGGTTGGGATGACCCTGGTACTTCACTGGAAACTAACCCATGCTTGGCTTCTTCCGTTTCCCTACCTGCTTCCACTCCTCCCAAATCAGTCTCCCATGGGCACCCATGTTGCACCACACATCCTGGTCTAATCTGTTCTTGGGTAACCTGATCTGGGACAGTAACAGAGCAGAGGAAGAGGAGGCTAGTACATTTAGGCTGTTTTGTTTGAAATCACCGTGTCCACAGACATCTGTTATAGCAGCAGCAGAGAGCTCATACACCTGGAGTATAATTCACACCAGACTGTGTTCCTCCTCGAGGCAATGACTAGGGGCGGCCATGGGAGAATGTAAACTCCAGACACTTTCTGGTCTGGTGCGTCTGGGTGAAGCTCTGGTAGCCTGAGGATAATCAGCTGGTGAAGGTTGCAGGTGTGAACAGTGAGGAGGGAAGCAAACCCCAGGGAAAGACACACAGAGGCAGAAAGGGGAATCTGGGCAGAGAGCCGACCTCGTGGGCTACCAGTGTGACTGGTTCCTTCTCAGAGACTGGCCCTGTCTCTGCCTCTGACTCTAGGAAGCTCGACTCTCCAGGTCCCCACATGGGCATCCCTAGGCATCAGAACCCTCATTACTGGTGTCTGGGTTCTTGTGACATGGAACTCCTCTCTCCAGAGCCAGACTCTTACCGTATCTCCAGATGCCCTGTTTAGGGGCAGGAGTTAGTTGGGCTGGTCCTTTAACAAAGTGCCATAAACTGGGGAAAAAAGTACCATCGGTCTTTGCCTCCATCTGTTGTGTGTGGCCAAGTTTTCTCCTTTATGTAATGACTCCATTCTAGCGGATGACGGATCCCTTCTACTTTAGTATGACCTCATCTCAACTACATTTGCAACAACTGTCTTCCTAAATAAGGTCACAGTCTGAGCTACTGAGGGCAAGAACTTCAACAGGAACTTGTGGGGAACATAATTCAAGCCAGAATAGTATCCACGGGCCTACTGCCTTCTTACAGATTTCTCTGCTGTGAACCATCTTTCTTGATTTCCATCTGTCCCCAGCCTCTGGACACCCTCCCTGTATCTTCCTGACTAGGACAGCCCTGGCACATGGTGTTGGGTAGACAGGTTCAGACTGCTTCCCTGGCCTACCACCAAATGACTATCATCTTACTCTTGCCTTGCCTGTTGGCCTGGAATTCATTTTTTTTTAATGTTTATTTATCTTTAAGTGGGGGAGGAGTGTGCAGGGGAGGGACAGAGAGAGAGACACACACACAGAGAATCTGAAGCAGGCTCCAGGCTCTGTACTGTCAGCCCGACAGTACAGTACAGTACTGTACAGCCCCAGTACATGGGGCTCACCAACCGTGAGATCATGACCTGAGCCGAAGTCAGACGCTTAACAGACTGAGTCACTCAGGTGTCCCTGGCCTGGAATTCTTTATAGCACTTGAGTTATCATGCTACGACAGCATAGGCATTCAATAAATAGCCATTGAGTTAGTTGATTGATTCATAACCATCCCATAGGTAGGATGTGCTTTCAGATTTGGACCCACTCACATTGCCACAAGTATACGCACTTAAGCTACACTCAGCCACACCGTCAGACATGACATTACCCAGCAGTGAGATATCAGATAAGTGGCTAAGAATCCATGATTCTACAATGAATCCATAATTCTGCACTGTAGGCCCAGGTTACACATGGCAGCAAAGGAAGGAGCACACAGCTTTCTGCTAAGTCAATGAAGAAGATGAGCATGGGCTCATCTCAGTCCCTAACTACTATCAAACACTCCTCTTAGAAGAACAGACCCTAGGGCACCTGGGTGGCTCAGTCTGTTAAACGTCTGACTTCAGCTCAGGTCATGATCTCACAGTTCATGGGTTTGAGCCCCGCGCCGGGCTCTGTGCTGACATCTTGGAGCCTGGAGCCTGCTTCGGATTCTGTGTCTCCCTCTTTCTCTCTGCCCCTCCCCTGTTCACGCTCTGTCTCTCTCTCAAAAATAAATAAACATTAAAGAAAGAAGAAAATAAAAGCAGATCCTGTATTTTTGTGGATTCAAAGTCATAGAAAGTCAATGTGATAGAACTAAGTCCAGGAAAACTAACAAATAATCCTGGTAGGCAGTTCTCTTAAGGTATTCAGGTTAAGCTTAGCCCGAGAGTTGCCTGGATCTACATGTCTACTTTCTCCCTCCTGACCCCGTCCTTTCCTTCTTTCTTCGTAGGTGACACTCCTCGTCTTCCTCTTCTATCTCAGTTTCAACACCATCAGAAGCACACTAGAAACCCTCACTGCAACACAGATAAATGTTCCACGAACATACACAGCCACTATCCATGGTTGAAGTGTCAATATACACAAAACACCAGGGCCAACTGAAGAGAGAGAAGTAGGTAATAATTTCATTTCGTACTCCTCTAAGAGTTTATTTCTTTTCTTCTCTCATTTTTATTAAATATTGAATACATGGGTAAGAACATTTCTAATTTACATCAAAGTTATAAAATCTCCACATACAGGTGGCCAACAGACATGAAAAGATGCTCAACATCACTCATCACCAGGAAAATGCAAATCAAAACCCCAATGGGATCTCACCTCACACTTGTCAGAATGGCTAACATCAACAACACAAGAAACAACAGGTGTTGGCGAGGATGTGGGAAAAAAGGAGCCCTCACGCACTGTTGGTGGGAATGCAAACTGGTGCAGCCACTGTGGAAAAAAGTATGGAGGTTCCTCTAAAATTTAGAAGTAGAACTATCTTACAATCCAGTAATCGCACTACTGGGTATTTACCCTAAGAACACAAAAACACTAATTCAAAGAAATACATGCACCCCGTGTTTATTGCAGCATTATTTACAATAGCCAAATTATGGAAGCAGCCCAAGTGTTTATTGATAGATGAGTGGATAAGGAATATGTGAGATATATATGAACATCTACACACATATATATTCAAATATTATTCAGCCATAAAGAAGAGTGATCTCTTGCCATTTGCAACAACATGGCTGGAGCTAGAGAGTATAATGCTAAGCAAAATAAGTCAGTCATAGAAAGATAAATACCATATCATTTCATTCACAAGTGGAATTTAAGAAAACAAATGACGGACGCCTGGGAATTTAAGAAACAAAACAAATGACAGAAGCCTGGGTGGCTTAGTCGGTTAAACATCAGGTCATGATCTCACTGTTCATGGGTTTGAGCCCCACGTCAGGCTCTGTGCTGACAGCTAGCTCAGAGCCTGGAGCCTGTTTCGGATTCTGTATCTCTTTCTCTCTCTGACCCTCCTCTGCTCACACTGTCTCTCTCTCTCCTCCCTCTCTCTCNAGTTGTTCTGATCAGCACTGGGTGATACATAGAATTGTTGAATCACTATATTGTACACCTGAAACGAATATAATACTATATGCTAACTACCCTGGAATTAAAATAAAAAACTTAATTTAAAAATGTTATAAAGTCTCTGGGGCACCTGGGTGCCTCAGTCAGTTGAGCATCTGACTCTTCATTTCAGCTCAGGCCATGGTCCCAGAGTTGTGGAATCAAGACCCTTGTCAGGCTCTACACTCTGTGTGGAGCCTGCTTGAGATTCTCTCTCCCTCTCCTTCTGCCTTCCCTCTCTAAAAAAAAGTTATAAAGTCTCTAAAAAAATGCAAAGGCGTCAAATTTCAGATCTAACCAATTTCAGTGAATCAAAACTAGTATTGCATTGAACTCCATCACTGATTTTTTTCCCATGAATCACTTAACTGAGGGGAAAATACTTAAAAGAGGAAATATCCTATACCTGTACATTTGGTCTGGTAGCTTTAAATCAGTCCAAGTTTACGTTCCATGAGTTATGGCTGGTGGAATAAATTTTTTGTCCCCACCACTTGTCTTTCATCCTTCTTGTTTTCTTTATATTTTGTACCCATTCTACACAACCCCTCCCCGTTGAACCCTGTCTTCTATATCCAGCTTCAAATCCATGCTGTGCACTAATTGACTGCTCATAGGAGTTTGAACCACAGCAAGATTTTGGCTGGGATCCACTTCTCTGGAACTTTTCCAAAGCTCTATCTCTACCAATTCCCAACTTCTGAAGTCTTTACAGGTCTCATTCTTCTTTCTGTTGTATCTCTGAGCCCTGAGCCTCCAGCCTGGCTTGTTTAACTCATATGACAGCCAAGCCCAACCCAGCTCAAGGTGGGGAGTGGGGATTGAGGAAATGCCCAACTTCTTCCAAAACTGTCCTATTCAGTCTACAAGTGGTTGTTGACAAAGAAGTTAAATAGCAAAGCCCAAGTGAAGGGTATTTTAACCTTATCTGTCATGGAAACATGGTGAGTGGAATATTGATTATACCATTTCTGACTGGGTGGGAAGACAATTATATGATCAACATGAACCATTCTCTTTCTTCAAAAACTTGCATGGTAAATGCTCCACTGTTAATAAGGGTGCTAGACATGCAAATAGATCATTGCGCTATAGCACAGTAAAGGGGGTAACCACAGACATCCAACAGGGGGCAGGGAAGAGGCACCTTACCCACGCTTGGGGAGACAGGGTGCAGAATGTCCAGGATGACTTCCCAGAGGAAGTGATATCAATTCTGAATCATAAAAAAAAAGTAGGTATCTCATCTCTTGCTCTTTTTCCATTTTTTAAAAGCTTCCATCCAATATGCCCTTTCCCTTTTGTGATGAACAATTTTTTTAAGTTTTATGTATTTATTTTGAGAAAGAGAAAGAGAGAGAGAGTATGAGCAGGGGAAGAACAGAGAGAGAGAGAGAGAGAGAAACCCAAGCAGGCTCCACACTGTCAGCACAGAGCCTGTTGCAAGGCTCAGAATCACAAACTGTGAGATCGTGACGTGAGCTGAGATCAAGACTCTGACACTCAACCAACTGAGCCACCGGGATGCCCCTGTGATGAACAATTCTATATGTCGATATGGGTAGGCTTCTGGTTCCCAGCTGTTGGGTCAAACACCAGTTTAGATGATGCCATGGAGGCATTTTTGATGTGATTAACATATCAACCAGAAGACTGAGTAAAGCAGATTACCCTCCATTATGTGGGTGGGCCTCATTCAGTCAGTTGAAGGCTTTAACAGCAAAGAGTGTGTTTCCCCAAAGTAGAAGGGATTCTGCCTCAAGACAGCAACAGAGAAATTCTGCCTAAGTTTCCAGCCTGCTGGCCTGCCCTACAGATTTTGGACCTGGAAGCCCCTATAACAGCATGAGCTAATTTACAGTGAGACAGAGAGAGAGAGAGAGAGAGAGAGAGAAGGAAGAGAAGAAATTAGGTAGATAGATAGATAGATAGATAGATAGCTCAATCAGTCAATTCGTTTCCTCTGAGCCTGGCTTTCCTCTAGGAGTACTGAATTCTGACACAGATAATTCAAGACCAGGAACAGCAACATGCCACGAAGCAGGGTCAGGGAGAAAGTGAAGAACCCACCATATCGGGCTTTCTGTGCAGTGCCTATTCAACCACCAAGGGACTAGCTTCTTAGGCAGCTTAAATAGGTTTCTCCTGAAACAACAAGAAATGTTCTGAGGCAGGTCCCCGGGGGACCCAGAGATATTACACTAAATGCCTCGATCCCTGGGGACGGTGCTCTGAGGCAGGTCCCTTAGGATCTCCATTCCCTTGTTCAATGGACTGACTGAAAGGGACTTGGAAGTCACATGAGCAAGAACACTCAGGAACCAGGGCAAGCATGGTGGAAGGGGGAAGAGAAGCCACCCAGGCCACCCACGGGACAAGAAAAAGTCCTGCTGCTGACAAGGCGGGTCTCCTTGAATTTTCATGCTTTCCCTCTGCTCCCCTCCATCCAGTGAAACACTCAGTTCTGGAAGCCTCCGGGTTGGTTCTCCATGATGCTCTTTCTTACCCCCCAAAACTGGATATTTGCCTGATTAGGACCTGCCTGTGTCATTGGATGTTCCTGGTTTCAGGAGCTTGATTCTCCACAAGAAGCCATGACCAATGGCTCCAGACCCTCATAGGGTCCCCCGGGACACGTGGGAGTTGACGCAAACTTCCAAGAAATGTTATATGAAGTCAAGAACTACTCACAAGAGAGGTCACAAGATAGAGAAATAAGGGTGGGCTCAGAACTCAAAAAAGTCTAAGTCATGCTTTGAGCAAAGGCTCCACTTTGGGTAGTTGAGGAATGTGATGAAGGATACATCTTAAGGAGAAAATGGTGGTGTGTGGGGAAAGGACAAGACTGCAAGGAGACCCACCTGCCGGATGACAGAACCCAAGGAAGATGTCAGAGACAAATTGGAGGCAAGAGATGGCTGTGTCTCAGCATTTAACTTATCCATGAGTCTCACATTCATCCAGACCTCTTTCTCTGACCCTCTCTTCATGCCTGACTCTGATCAGCCTCAGAGTGACCTTGATGACCATCGCCCGGCTGCAGCCTCACCATAGGGCATGGTTACATTGTCCCAGCTCCAACACTGACAGCTCTTAATAAAAAAAAAATACTGGTTCTTGGGACATCTGGGTGGCTCAGTGGGTTAAGCATCCAACTTCGACTCAGATCATGCTCTCATGGTTCTTGACTTTGAGCCCCTGCATTGGGCTCTCTGCTGCCAGCACAGAACCTGCTTCAGATCCTCTGTTCCCTCCTCTCTCTCTGCCCCTCCCCCGCTTGTGCTTTGGCGTGTGCTCACTCTCTCTCTCTCTCAAAAATAAACATCAGAAAAAATCCTGCTTCTTCCCATAGTTGGTTGGCCTCAGTGAACCTTCAAAATGCCCCTTCTGGTTTGACTTAGCACCAGGACCAGGCTTTCCTCAGTCTACCCATGAGTGAAGAGCAGGCCTCTGGGACACGATCACTCCTAGCCATGGGATGATTTCTCCTCTGGACATTTTCTCCGGAGTTACCACCATCAACAGCTGTCATTGCAGCTAACGTTCTAAATGCTCACTATTTGCAGTTTTAATAGAGATGCAAATCCAGATTATAAAAAGCACTTAAAAGAAAAAAAAAACCACACACGTGCATGCGCGCGCACACACACACACAGAGTTTGTGAAATGCCTGTTTGTAAAGGCATGTCCTCGAAGCTGTGAATCATTCCATCCCCAGAAAGTGGTGCCACTTTTCTGTGATGGCGTGACAGGGTCAGTGAATCAGGCTGCTACCAGCCTGCTGAGAACGTGTAGCCTTTGCAGGATGAATTAAATGGTCATTTCCACCTGTCACTAATTTCCCTTGCTGGGTGAGCAATGGCTCTATTAACCGGGAAGGACCTTGATTGGTGCGGCTTCTCTATCTTCAGATTCAGGTTGCCCACGGTGGCTTGCAGAGCGTGACAGGGCCGCCGGGCTGGCCAGCCTGCTGGCGCGGGCTGGTGTGGGTCAGCGAATCTGATTACACTGCGGCTTGGTCTGGAGTGTCTAGCTCTGGGTGGGTTTTTTCTTTCTCCCCCTCTCCTGAAAGAGTGGTGTGATTACTTTATGCCACACCACTCAAGGATAATTCATACTGTCAGGCAACCCTTGTGTTTGCCCATTATCCGACAGTTTTGGGCTCACTTCATATTCCAGAGTGGCGTGATATAATGTAACGCGATTTGAAATACTGTAAAGCAATAACCGAAGTAACACAGTTTGACATCTTGAATCTCAGAGGAGGCCTGGCAGACAGTGGCTACACTGTATTGCCACTTCCCCAGTACCTGCTACTTGATAGTATTTGACTTTTTAAAGCATTATCTGTTTTTAAAAGCAATTAGGACTGTGAGGGGCTGGCGTTGGAAATTCCTCGCACGTGGAAAGAACGTCAGCGGCACGTCTCTCCTACACGGAGGCTCTGCAGTGGGGGCCCCCTGCGCCCCCACACGACACGAGTCGTTAGAGACACTCGTAGCACACGATGAGATCGTCGTGGCTCATCCGTGGGAGGCTTGAGTCTCTCTGGACATTGCGCCCCCCACCCCCACCCGCAGTATGGACTGTGTGCCTACTGTGTGTAGGACTTGAAGAAGAAATCGCTGGCACGCAGATTGGAAATCACGCGGGTTGTGACCGAACCCACCAGCCGGATCCGAGCAAATGTGGTTGAAAGCTGGGGGAATCCGCTGGATCAACGGGCAGCCTGGCTTACCCGGTTGATGTGTTTGTTCTTCGCAGGAGCCAGAAGCAAGGGTGAGGAGCCAAGTGGCGAGTGGCTGTCTTAGCCTCGGGGGCCCCAAGTTCCAAAACCCAAGAAAACTTGCTGCCTCGGCATTGGGGCCCGGATTTCGCACAGAGTCCGTTCTGAGGATGAAACTTCTTCAAACAAAGAAACTCCCCACAATCCTTTCTCCTTCTTATACAATTATGGGCCATCGCTCTTGCTGTGAATGTTTCAAAACAACAGTTTCTGTGCCCTGAATCTGCCCTCTCCCTCCTTTTCTCCCCCACCAGCGCCCGTGGAATCCCTCGTCCAGCCAACCACCCAGTGTATCTCTAACTGCCCTGTCTCTCCCTCCCTGCACTTGACCTCTGAGTTGCTGCCCCTGAAACGTGGACCACCTTCTCCTTTCTCGTGCGGCCCCTTCCCACGGCCAGCCTCTGCTTCCTCCTTCCTCCTCTCAGGCTGCTTCTTCCAGGCCTCCTTGGGGGCCTCTCATTTTCTCACGAGGTTGTGCGGGACCCTTTTCTCCTTCTGCACCCGGCTCTCGGCAGGGATAAGCGTGTCTGCCTCCCCGCTGACTTCAGGGGCACATTCGCACCTGTGATTCCCACATCCTTACCCTCCAGCACCAACCTCATCCCCAGTTTCCCGGTTTGATGTTCCAGTTACCCAGTGCGCATCAGTTGGCCATCTGGTCTTTCTCTCCTTCTAACTAATGTAAACGGTGGAGGCGGCCAACGTGCAGCTCAGGGGCCGTTCACTGCCTTTTGTCTCTCCTGATCTGGCAGCAGAGGACTTCTCTGAGCTCCTCCACTGGGCCGTGTCCCTCCCCAGCTTTTCAACGTTGACTTCCCTCCTCCTGAAATGTTCCTCTCCTGAGTCCTCAAATATCCTAAGAAAGGCCTTCCCTGCTCAAAGGGGAAATAGGACTTCCCACACTTCTTCCATCTCCTCGCTTCTCAAATTCAGTGATTCCTTTATTTACTTATTTCTTGTCTGTCTCCGTTACTCTATTGCTAGAACGTCAACTGTGTGAGGGTAGGTGCCTTGTCTGTCCTGCAGACCGATTTATTCCCAGCACCCTTTGAGAAACAGAAAGCTCTCAATAAATATTGTTAAAGGGGTCATTGCTGATGGTTCCCCAAACTTTACATTCGGCACAAACCTCTTCTTTGAGCTCCAAGTCCATATGCCCAATGGTCTATTTGGCATCTCTTGATGTCTCACAGGTAAGTCAAGCATAGCATGTCAAGGGGCGCCTGGGTGGCTCAGTCGGCTGAGTGCTGGCATCGGTTCAGGTCATGATCTCGCAGTTCGTGAGTTCGAGCCCCGTGTCAGGCTCTGTGCTGACAACTTAGGGCCTAGACCATGCTTCGGATTCTGTGTCTCCCTCTCTCTCTGCTCCTCCCCCACTCCTGCTCTGACTCTCTCTCTCTCAAAAATAAATAAACTTCAAAAAATTTTAAAAACAAACATAGCATGTCAAAACCCATCGTCTTTATTTTTTCTTTTTCCTTTTTCTTAAATGTTTATCTTTGAGAGAGAGGGAAAGCATAAGCAGGGGACGGGCAGAGAGAGAGGGAGGCAGAGAATCCCAAGCAGGCTCCGTACTGTCAGTGTAGAGCTGGACATGGGGCTCTATCCCTTGGACTGTGAGATTGTGACCTGTGCTAAGATCAACAGTCGGACGCTTAGCTGACTGAGTCACCCAGGAGCTCCTTTGCGTGTCCCTCCTTGACCTTCATCACAGTAAATAAATGGTGCCGGTGACTAGTTGCTCAGCCAGAAGTCTAGGAGTTTTGCGTGATCCCTCCCTCTTTCCCACACCTGCTCACATCCACTCCACGATGAAGCTGTGAGTGCCTCCCCGAGGTTGTACCCCCAAACCTTCCCTCCAGCTCCACCGTACGCCTCCATACCAATCAGCCACTGTCATCACTCAAAGGGAAGAGCTTTCCAGCCACTGAATGCACTTATCCTCCATGTAGCACACAGAATTTTCTTTTAATCTTTTTTTTTTTATATTTTTATTTATTTCTAGGAGAGAGAGAGAGACAGCGTGAGCAGGGGAGGGTCAGAGAGAGAGGGAGTCACAGACTGAAACAGGCTCCAGGCTCTGAGCTGGCAGTCAGCACAGAGCCCAACGCGGGGCTCAAACCCACGAACCGCGAGATCGTGACCTAAGCGAAAGTCAGACGCTTAACCGACTAAGCCACCCAGGCGCCCCCAGAATTTTCTTTTAGATTTTAACCCTGGTGATGTCATGTCCATGCTTACAGGCTTTGTGTGCATGCTACTCTCACGCATCCTATACATTTCAGCATGTTATGTTCCTGCTCTTCCTTGCTAGCCTTGTCCTGTGCTTTTCGCCAACCATTCCCCTGCCTCTCTGGTTTCCATCTGCTTTCTGGGACACTCAGAGCCTTTTGCAAATGCTAGTCCCTCTGCCTGGAAAGCACTGCTCCCTCATCCCCAAGGGGCTAGCTCCCTGTGTGCTGGAGGCCCCGACCGACATAAATGTCACCTTCTTGGTTCACTAAGTTGGTTCTTCCTCCACCGCCCTTATTCTGTTTCCTTCCTTGTGGTCTTACATGGTTCTCTCCTCCACTAAACAATAAGGTCCCCAGTCAGTTCCCGAGCCTGTTTTATCTACATTGCACACCCAGATCCTGGCATGGGTTACAGGATGTGTTAAATATTTATTGAACTGCAAGAAAAAAGAAAATCTGGTAGGGAATGAAGGAAGGAAGGAAGGAAGGAAGGAAGGAAGGAAGGAAGGAAGGAAGGAAGGAGGAAGGAAGGGAGGGAAGGGAGGGGTGAGGGTAGGGAGGAAAGAAGGAGAGGTAGGAGTTTCACAAGTACTTTTAGACCACATAAGAAATTTTGTCTTTCCCCATCATTATACAACCTGCCAGGCATCCCAAATCCCATCTCAGTTGATGGCATCACCATTCACCATGTTGTCCAAGGTAAACACCCTGGAATCATTTTCATTTCTTCTCTCACCTCCCATACCTGGTAGACTACCCAAAGTTACCATGTCTACCTCCAAATCATACCTCAAACTCCTCCCTCACCCTCCATCCCCGCCTCTTAGTAACTTGGATACAGCCTTCGTGATGTCTCATCCAGACTATTTCATGAGCTTCCCGGCTGGTCCCCACTTCAGAGCTGCTCTCCTGCCAGCAAGCAAATTCTAAAATTGAGGTGTGATGACTGTGATGTCACTTCTCTTAATAACTTTCAGTGGCTCCCCACTGACCAAAGAATTCTTTGTCATGGCATTCATCTTGAGATCCTGGCTCGATTCTGTATTTCCTGTCTGATCTCCGAGGGGTGCCCGAGATTTTCTCATTGTCAATGACACCCGCTCACCCTGAATTTTATGCTGCCAGCCTTCATGTTACCACATCTTCAGTCTAGAATTCAATTTCAGCACCTTTGCTACCAGCAAGGCCCCAAGCTTGGTCATTTTTCCATAAATTAAGTAAATGTCATCTTCCCATACGTTAAGCAAAAGCTAAGCATGATTACATAAACTTTAAATCAATTATTGGACTTCTTTTTTTCACAATTAAAAATGTTTATTTATTTTGGGGGGGATGAGCACAAGCAGGGGGAGGGGCAGAGAGAGAATCCCAAGCAGGCTCCTCATTGTCAGCACAGAGCCCGATGTGAGGCTCGATCCCACAAACCGTGAGATCATGACCTGAGCTGAAATCCAGAGTCAGACACTTAACCTACTGAGCCACCCAGGTGCCCCTCAGTTATTCAATTTCGTATATGTTTCATAACACATGAGCAGCTAGACCATCTCTACAATGAGAAGTTACAATGTACTAGCCTTTCTCTATTGAGAAAGACTCACACACCATATAGAATAGATACGACCATCATCCCTACTTTTACGAAGTAAGAAACCAAACTTAAATAAGCAGAATTACCTTTTCCAGGTAGCCCAGTTCACAAGTATGAGAGGTGGGAACCTAAACCAGGTAAGGCTGACTCCAGAGCCTGCTTTTATTTAAAGCACTGTTTGGTACAGCTTCAAAAGGCCAACGTCCCATCTGATTTAGCTTTAATGTTCAGTATCTAGGCCACAGTAGAATCAATACATGTTTGTTGATTGAAGGAGAGAGAGTGGAAAATCATCAGGCTTCCCAAGGTTCACAAGGGAAACCAGGAGACTCCTTTGCAATTTGGCTGAAGTAACTATTCAGTCAACATTGAATCAAATGTGAATTGAATTGAGTTACCCCAAGTAATAGAGCTAGATATGTCTCCCGAATTGAAGACAGAAAACTCCCTTCTATATGACTTTGCAACTTATCACTGTCAGAAAGGCTGCACAGAGAGAGCTGGGGCTGAGCTGGCGTACACGGAAGAGTCTGGAAAATAATCAATTGAATTCAAACCACCATACATCATGGACGTTTAGAGCCAGAAAGGGCCTGCGAGATCATCTGCTTCTCTTCCTTCATTTCACAGAAGAGGAAAACAAGGCCCAGCAGGGGACGTAGCATCCCCTGAGTCACCCAGATTCGTGGAGCATTCATACTAAGGACACACTGAACACTTCTACTCTGTGGATTAGTCCATTGTTTGCCAGAACACAGCCTTCAGTTGCCAAAATGCCTACCTACACTATTCTCTTTTTTTTCTAAGTAATTTTTAGACCAATATCCAAAGATTTTTAGTGCCTTGTATGCCTACTTAGAACTATGATGTATTATTTAATTAATGGTGATGTGTTTCTCTTTAAAGGATTATCTGCTTAAATGTTTCACTTAAATTTGGGAACGGGGGTGGATAAGATAATTTAGAGCATCAGCTGGCAAATAAACGACATGTTTATAGAACTTTCACTTTCAGATGTGGAATGTGACTTTTCTAGCCATCAGCCCAGCAAACCATAATAACCATAAACCTCTCACTGTTAAGATAAGGGGAGATCAAGTCAAACTCAGGAAAGAAAGGGGGGGAAGGTATTCAGATGTCAGGGGAATGGTGTTAAAACCCCCTGTCAGCTGGGAGGCTATCAAATGCCATTCATGCGAAACATTGTTCGAACAATAAAGAGAATGTGTGTCACATCAGACAACTGAAAAGCCCATAGAGAAGGCTAGCATCAGGTGAGGTTTGCTCTAGCAGCACACATAGTGCATCCATGCCCCAGTTTCACCTGCCTTGCAACCGAGTTTACGAAGGTGAAAAAAAAGCCTATGTGTATATCCTCAAGTTGCTCACTGCCAAGGAGGGAGACAAATATATTAGGATCATCTTCTAGAAATAGTAATCTGTGCATGATGAGTCTACTTCCTCACCACCTGGTCACCCCCTCGGCCCATTATGAGTGTAGTGTGAGAGTTAATCACAGAATCCTTGAGAGCATAGAAAGAGGTACTTCCCCACCCTGAACACAGCACTCAGGTTTCCTACTCAGGTCACCCAGGAGGTGCGTCTGAATGCTTGAAGAACCAGCTAACAGTAATCTGGGAAGCAGAGTGGAAGAGGTATTATTAAGCACAAGGGCAAAGAGATTATACTTGTGGGTGGTAGTAGGGGATTACTGTGGTTTCAGTCCTGATAGAAAACAAGCCAGATGTAAGGATGAAAGAAGTAGGTAGCCCCAGCTAATAGAAGGCCTTTCATACAAGATGGAGAGACACAAGCAGATGAGGGCCACTCTCTAAGGAATTAAATCAAGTGTGGACTGGGAGGGTTTCAGCATCCAGGACCTGGAGGGAGTGTACACAGCACAGGGAGAGTTTGTGGAATGAGAAGAAGATTGAAATGGTCTCCTCTCTGAACGCAGCCATATTTCAGAGACAGATGAGGGAAGAGGCCCCATGAAGACAATAAAGAACAAATATAAGAAGGAGTTATCTATCAGGAGAAAATAAAAACCATTGTTAACCATGATCCCTTCCCTGAATGGATATTCAAATTTTCATTTGTCAGAAAGTACATTTTTGTGGAGAAAGGATCCACAGATTTAATCAGAAACACAAATATCTGTGACTCAAAAGTAACTAAGAATCACTGGTCAAAAAAGTAAATACAAATGAAGGCATGACAAACAGTTGTTAACACCCTAGAGGACCATTTGTGTGGAAGACAGAAAACAGAAATATTGGGTCATGGCGGGGGGTGGGGGAGGCATGCCTAAGAAAAGCTGTGTCAATGGTAGGAGAAAGGAGAAATTGACATCTCACCATGATGAGCTGGAAAGTGAATAGGAGATAATGAAATAGAGGCAGCATGCCCAAAGTACTGTTTCCGGAAGTCTGAGCATAAGAAAGAGGTGAGAGATTGGGATGGTAACCTAATGGGGTCTAGAGGGGTCGTTTTTATTTTATTTTATTTTTATTTTATTTTGTTTTGTTTTAATTTTTTTATGTTTTATTTATTTCTGAGAGAGAGAGAGAGAGCATGAACAGGAGAGGGTCACAGAGAGAGGGAGATACAGAATCTGAAGCAGGCTTCAAGCTCCAAGCTGTCAGTACAGAGCCCGACATGGAGCTCGAACCCACAAACTGTGTGATCATGACCTGAGCCGAAGTCGGATGCTTAACCGACTGAGCCACCAAGGTGCCCCTAGAGTAGTCATTTTTAGAACATGGGAGAGTCGGTCATATTTATGCTTGAGGGAAGGAATCCTGGAAGTAAGTACTGAAAGAGTAAATCAAGCTTTTTGCAGGCCCAGTGTTCTGACTGAATCTTTCTAGCCTAAAACATATAGATTTCTGGTCCCAGTATTTGGCAGAAAGCATTCTATCGCCACGCTCATCAACACCATCTTCATGCTTGGTTCAAGAGAGGGCAATGGAGCATCCTTTCCACAAATTAACTTTTTTCTTTGTCCCCTCCAAATCTCTTGCTATGCAAAGGTCCACCCGAGAAGGCTGTTTGAAATTTCCTAACATTCCCTTCTCTTATACCAAAGAAACATGCTATAGAACATCAAAGGCAAAGGAGAGAGGAACAAGTTCCTTTTTTTAGGATACACAGACAAAATGTTAGTCTACATTGGAAAAAATCCCAAATGTTTCTTCTTGATACCCCCAAATAAGGCATTTGGTGAACACAAAATTTGTATGTTTGTATTAGTCAGCTATTGTTGCAATAAAGCTGTGTAACAAACTACCCCAAACCCAGTAACGTAAAACAATAAACATTTATTTTTGCATTTAGTGTTCTGTGAGCTGACTATGACTTTGCTGATTTAGGCCAGTCTCAATCAAATGGCTCCATCTTAGGCTACAGGTTGGGTTGATTTCTACTCCATGTTGTTTCTGGGATCCAGGCTGAAAAGGAAGCACCTACCTGGGGAAAATCCTTCCAATGCAGGTCACCAGAGCACAGGAGATGAGCAGAAACACACAAGGCCCCCTCTCTAGTGGGAGCTGCTGCAAAGGCCGATGGAAAAGGCCATAAATATATAGATCTAATATAAGGAGGGTGCTTAATTGTGAACAGTGGATTCAATGTATCACAGGGTAAACCAGGTATTGGGAGAAGAGGTCAGGATTTTCATGCATGTTAAAGATTATCTCTTGCTTTTTTCAACACCCAGTACTCAACAGAATCAACCTTTATGATCACACACACACACACACACACACACACACCCTTCATGTAGCTCATGTTCACAACCCTACCCCCTGGAATGCATGTACCATCATGGAAGCCATCTTCTGAAAAGGTGGTTAATATAGCAGAAAGAGCCATGTATTCAAAGTCAGAAAAGTAGCTCTAGTCCTGATCCTGCCACCAACTGATGTATCATCTTGGGCTTAAAATAGAAAAGACTTTAATGAGTCAAGAGACTGGGCAGCCATGGCCAGGGCTAGCATGTGAGAAGGTGAACTGAGTAAGAAACTCCTCACTGCACTAGTTAGACTGACAGTCAAGAGTCTACTACACCCACCACTTGAGAATTTGAAACCTTGGATTTAATAAAATAATAATCTCCCAAAGAGTAGAAGAAAGTCCTGGGCCTGTGATATTGCTCCCAGTGCATGTGAATGGGGGAGAGGGTGACAGTAGAGTTTGCACACTGTCTGGGAAAGCTGCACTAACCCTGAGAGTGCTTGAGGAGCTGATGTGTCTTCTAGCCCATTCAGTTGGTTATAGCAGAATTAGGTCCATGTAGAAGATACTCACCCGGGGCCTTTGGAGGACAGCTTATCTACAGGCAGGAGCAAACCAAAGTGTCCCAAAACAGAGCCATATAAAATGATCATAGCATGTCACACGGCTCAATGTATCCCTGTTTTCCAGAAAAATCTGGACTTTCTCTTGGAATATGCTGAATCCACCTTCATTCTGTAATTGAGCTTCCTAGCCTATGTGCCTGAGCACCTGGCACCCTACATAAGCATTGCTGGAGTGCCAATATGCTGATCTTTTGGGTCCTCTGAGCTGCCAGGCAGAGCCCGGGAACTCTGTTGCTCAGAGCCATGGCCCCTGGCCACATTTGGTGTACTCTTTCCCCCAGTGTGCCACGGAATATCGGCACTTTCTACGTGTGCCTTGACATGGAAAAGGTTGAGAAGCATCCATCTATGCACAAAAGGTTAAAAACTTCAAAGGTATATTCTAACATATGCTGAAGAAGTAGAATTCTCAGCCTGGGCTCCAAGAGAGAATTAATCCCTAATGCCTGAAGGCATCCATTGTATGCAGCAATCTTACTCTCTTCTGATCACTTAGAAAGGCACTGGCTATGTTCTGCCCTTGGAAGAATTGAGAAAACAGTCATTCAAATCACCTTCTGTGTTCTGTGGTTCAGATGAGGAGCCCTGTAAGAAAAAATGATCTGACTGCTCACTGTTTACTTCTGTGTCTCCCAACCGGTTTTTATTTTTGTTTTTGTGTTTGAAAAAAAAAAAAACACGACAAAACTAGCTGCTCATCAAGTAGGCACAGCTTCATTCAAATATCTAATTTAACAAAATAAACATCACACCACCATAGATAGACATGAGACTGCGTGGATTAATCTCTTTGATGGTTTGACATTTTGGGCAGATGTTTTCTTTTATCTGAAATGGGCAAATGGGAGTCCTTCCTTTTCACAGAAAAAAGAAATGGGAGGGGAATTGTTCCAGAAGGGGCAGTGGCTCACCTCATCACCAGTCTCTTGACCCCTCATGAAGCACTCTCCCTTCCTCTGCTTTCTCTGTCAAAAGCAAGCTTTCTGATGATTTCCTATTAAATGCATCATCCCCATTCACTCTCCAGAGAGCACTTTTGAAGCATCCTCATTCTTTTACCCAATCACTTAGCATGGCTGCTCTGTGAAATCTGTGGTTTGGAAACCTTCTCGTTGCTCCTAATTATTCCACTTCTTGGAATCCCAGGGATGTGTGCACCTGATAATCAAGAGTTATTCATTGGAAGTCTTCATTACATTTGATGTGGATAATACCAATTTTGCTCGTGAAATGCTACTCAGGGTCTCATTTTTGAATGAAGACATTGATTTACTTACATTTTCAGAGCACACACAATAGGCAGAGAATTAAAATAATGGACAGCAACTAATAGAAAACAGGTGTGACTCTGAAACTTCAGTGGTACATTCTCCAGTCTTGAAGCAACGCCGGGAGAAGAATGTTTACCATACAATAATGGAGACCAAAAAAAAAAAAAAAGGACAAAATAAACAACAAATTCTCATTGAATGAGTGCAGCTTCCCAGCTGTAGCCCATTGTAGCATCTAGCAGTGCAACCAAAAATGAATACACAAAGACGCTAAACTAGGTTGGTTTTATTTTCCCCGGGGACTGGGAAGAAGCTGGCAAGAGTGTAATTTAGCCTTTGTAAAATGTTTTCTAAACAAGTTCAGGGGCTGTATCATCTGGCTTGACAAATTGAATACCAGGTCTGAAGTTCTTGTAATAAGGTGTGTGCCTTGACTTCCTAAGAGAAACTCATCACTCAAATCCACACTGAGAATGCACCAAAATTTAAAGGAGATGCACAAAGCACTCAAAGCCAAATGTCAGGCATCCCCTTCTGGTGAAGGGTGGAGGATTTAATCTGCTGACCCTCCACGTCCAGGAGAAGATGGAAGTAAAGACCACCATGAGCAGGTATTTTTGGCATCCCGTGTCCATTCGGGCTGGAACACTGGATGGATTCCACCAACCAGTTTTGGCTGAGTGGCCATCAGGTTTGAAGAACCTCTTTCCTTCCTGTTCCAAGTTCTGAATTACACTCAGCCAAAGTAGCCTACTTCCATTGTTGATGCATTTCAGCAGATCAAATTACACAAATGGATTGAAATAGTTTAGGGGAAATGAGATGGGACAAAGATGCGTGTTTTGTTTTTTATAAGACTGACCACCTAAAGATCCATGCCTAAGTAAGGGCATGCTATAGACAGAATGTTTGTGTCCCCCCAAAATTCAGACCTTGGAACTTAACCCTCAATGTTGTAATGGTATTTGAAGGTAGGGACTTGGGAAGGTGATAAGGGATTAGTGTCCTAATCCGAGACCCCAGAGGGCCCCCTTTCCCCTCGCACCCTGTGAGAATACAATGAGAAGGCAACAGCCCATATAGGAGGAAGTGGGCCCTCCTCAGACACCAAATCCCTCAACCATGCCTGCACCCTGAACTTGAGCTTCCGAACCTCTAACTGTAAGAAGTCTATGTTTTTAGGTCCCACAGTCTGTGGTAATTTGTCACAGAAGCCTAAACTAAGACTAAGGCAGGGACAGAGAAAGTGAAACGCTACTGGCACCGAGAAGAAGGGCCTTAGGAACAAAGGTGATCGAGGACACCTGTAGACCCCATCCCATCTCCCATTCATTCTAGTTTTCTCCCTCTTCAAACACTCTTCCAGTGTTGGGGGTAAGACGTTCATCTCCTTCAGCCCCCAGACACCAGAGCTCCTGGTTCTCAGCTCTCAGACTCGGCTCAACATGTACACCAGTCCGCTTGACAGATGGCAGATTGGGAGACTCCACAGCCGTGTGAGCCAATTCTTACAGTTAATCTCCTCTTATGTATTTCTATCTACATATTTCATTGGTTCTGTTTCCCTGGAAATCCCTGACTGGTACAGGAAGTTACAAGCATTTTAGAAGCTCCGTGCCAGGAACCAGGATCAGACACCAAAGATATATGTCTTAGGTAGGTATTTCTGAGCCCAATTCCATTCTTGGACAGAAAAAAGAAAGTAAAACAAGAATGGTTGTCTTGCTCAAGTTTACACGCATGGCTGGGCCAGAAGTGCGGAGTCTGCACCCACATACTGGACATGGACAGTCAGTTAGGGGCTGTCTGGATCCTGCTTGCTACCCAGCAGCAGCGAGTGTGGTCAGAGCTCCAGGGAAGCTGCAGAGAGGCCTGGCTTCTGGTCACACTACAGAGGCAGCCGGCTTCCTGATCCTGAACACGGTGAGGGTAGAAAGACCTGGATGTTCCCACCATACGTGGGACATGGGTGGGCACCACTGAGTCCAGAGCTGCCTGTGGTCTCCTGTTCCATGGTCCCACTTCTTCCCCAGCCCAGGGCTATCCCCCTTCCCTCCCAAGGGACCCCCTAACCAATGTCTCGCACCCTCAACTTTGTCCCAACATCTGCTTCTAGTCAATCCAACCCACGACAGCTGAGTCTCTTGACTGCAAATCCACTGTTTACTTCCCTAAACATCACAGATAGTCTCTTTTAAAGCCTGCAGAAAAGACCCTCAACACATCAGTGCCTGAGGCAAACAGGCAGCAGATCACAAGGTTTCTGTTCTGCCAAAATCTCTCCGAGGTAAGCGCCATGTGCAGGCATCCAAGCCCCTGGAGTTGCTGCGATTTATATTTAATGCGCAAACGCTCTGAGGAGAGCTGAGCATGGAAGACAGATCAAAACATTTATCCTCACTGTGTCTTGGAAAAACTTATTAGCTGGCTGTACACCGATATTCAAGAGAAGCAAGAAAAAGGACGCAGAGAAAAGGAAGGGGGAAAAAATCTGTTGCGACCAGATAAATAGAGAGAGCACCTCGGAGCGCTGGGGCAGCGGTGGCCGCCGTAATGTATCGTTATGCATCGCCCCCAGAGCACATGTAGAGCAACCACAGACCATGTCTGACATCGCCTTCGCTGACCTTTTCAATATCGCCCGAGCACTGCGGAGCGGGTGTTTCTAGAGGAATTCAAATCGAATGTACTCAGGCAGAAAGGATTTGGCTGTGGGCAAACCCTATCAGTCTCTTCATGTTTCCCCTTGTCATTCTCATGTAAATTGTAATTCTTTATTAGCATGGCCAGCCTTCCAGCAGGTGCAAGAGGTGCCAGGCTAAATGGCAGGGAGACCACATCTGCCTGCATAGAGAGTCACCCGTTACCAAGGACATCAGCTCAGGGCACCACCCAGGGTGGGGACTTCCCCCAGGGTCCCATGGGGAAACACCCAAAGGAGGGATGCATGAAGCTCAGATAGAAAGGAGAAGCTTCCCTCTTCAAGGTTTAGGTGTACGATGCCCTGCGGTTAGTGGCTAGGTAGTAGAGCAGGCTTCTAGAACACGTTGACCTTGCACAACTGAAACCCCATGCCCTTTGAACAACTCCTCATTACCCTCTTCCCCAGTCCCTTTTTAAGTGTGTGTTCACAACACACACAGACACATGCACGCACGCACAAAGAGGCACGAAGGAATTTTTGGAGGAGGTGATGATGTGTATGCCTGTTACCCTGATTGCAGCAATGGCTTCATGGGTATACGGGGACATCCAAACTTCCCAAATTGTATATGGGTGTTTTTGTATATCACTTATATCCCAATGACACTGTTAAAAAAAAAAAAGACAGATGTGTGAAAGATGGGTCTAAGAATGCTAGTTGTATATGAGAATATGGAGGGTGTTAAAAATTTAGTGAAAGACTGTGTTCACTGCAATGTGGTATGCAGAGCATGCTTTGTAAATGCACCTGCATAAAAGGTGTTTCTAAGAGTGCTTGAAAAATAAAATAAAATTCTGGTTTCAATCTTTTTTTGAGACAGAGAGAGAAGGAGGGAGAACACAAGTGGGGGAGGGGCAGAAAGAAGGGGAGACAGAATCCCAAACAAGCTCAGCACCATTAGCCCAGAGCCCGATGTGGGGCTTGCCCTCAGGAACCACAAGATCATGACCTGAGCTGAGATCAAGAGTCGGGCACTTAACCGACTATACCACCTAGGCACCCCTAAAATTCTGATTTTAAAATACAGTGGGGGGTGGACACCTGGGTGGCTCAGTTGGTTGAGCATCAGGCTCTGGATTTCAGCTCATCGTGATCTCATCGTTCATGAGATCCAGCCCTGGGTCAGGCTCCACACTGACAGCAAGGAGCCTGCTTGGGATTCTCTCTCTCCCACTCTCTCTGCCCCTTCCTTGCTCATGCTGACTCTCTCTCTCTCCCTCTCTGTCTCAAAATAAATAAACTTAAAAAAAAAAGGAAAGAAGGGAGGATTAAACTTTGCTGAGTCAGTTCTTGGCTTTTCTTTTTATAAATTTCCCCAGACAGAGAAGCCCACCCACTGCTTACCTGCATACATTTCTCCTCTGCTTTAGGAGGCAGGGGAGCTCCAAGGAAGGACTGAGGAACCACTAGTGGCTGGAGGCACCCACACTGGTGTACAAAGTCCTTTCTTGCCTTGACTTCACCTGAGAGCAAGGCCAGGAGGGCCAGAAAAGCCAGCTTGGTGGGACCCATTTAGGGCAGTACCTACCTGTGGAAGAGCTCCAGGGCCGGGCTTAGCGACCACAACATCAGTCTTCCAAAGCTTCACTGCTTACCTTGCTTAAATACAGTGGTTCTCAAAGTGGGGCCCCCAGTCCAGAGGCCTCAGCATCACCTGGGAATCTGGTAGAAATCCAAATTCCCTGGGGCGCCTGGGTGGCTTAGTCGGTTAAGCGTCCGACTTTCGCTTAGGTCATGATCTCGCAGTTCGTGGGTTCGAGCCCCGCGTCGGGCTCTGTGCTGACTGCCAGCTCAGAGCCTGGAGCCTGTTTCAGCCTGTGACTCCCTCTCTCTCTGACCCTCCCCTGCTCACGCTGTCTCTCTCTCTCTCTCTCTCCTAAAAATAAATAAAACATTAAAAAAAAAATTAAGAAATCCAAATTCCCAGGTGTCGTCCCATGCTTACTGAATCAGATGTTCTGAAGTGGGCCCCAGCATTCTGTTTTTTTTTTTTTAAATATTTACTTATTTTTGAGAGAGAGCATGAGTAAGGAAGGGGCAGAGAGAGGCGGGAACAGAGGATCTGAAGCAGGCTCTGTGCTGACAGCAGCGAGCCCGATGTAGGGCTCAACCTTACACATAAGATCACGATCTGAGCTGAAGTCGGGCATTCAGCCAGCTGAGCCACCCAGGGGCCTGCCAGCAATCGTGTTTGGACAAGTTTTCCAGTTGATTCTGATGCATACCAAACTATGAGAACCACTGTTCTTATAGCAGCTTGGCCTTTCTCTCCAGCCTTATCTGCATCCAGCCCAGGGATGCTTCCCCAACCAGAAGGAGGGAAGGGAAGACTCGTTTCACCACTGTCACCCACGGAGGGATGTACCTAGTGTGTAGGCTTTGGAAAACAGAGTCAGCAACTGAAAGTTCCAGAAACAGGGAGCCTAAAAATCAGAAGAGAAGGATTTGATGGACTGACTCATTTCCCGAATCAGAGCTTACAAAAGGACAGTGGCTAGAGGTCAGAACGTGGAGGACACTACAATGACCCCTTACGTGGCATCCCCCAAGGCAGGTGGGCAGCCTCAGGAGGTAGCCATGCAGAGAAATCAAAGACCTATGCAACTGAGAGTGCAGGTCTGATTCAGGGTGGAAAATCCTTGGCTGGGCAATCACAAACCTGGATTATCTGGAGATGGAGAACGGCACCCAGGCATCTACAGGAGTATATCAGGAAAGGTTGTGCAGTTCTCCTGCTGGGTACAATGTCAGGCAGGCTAACAGAGGCCCAGCATCAGGACAGGACATGAGGGAAGAAGGAATTCTACCCAGGTAGCTGACTGACACCTGGCTTGGGTACCCTGCCCCAGGGTGAGGCTGGCTCAGGAACAGGTAGGTGAGCCTCACTTTGATAGAAAAAGCATCAGACCCTCCTGTGAGGAAACACTGGGAAGACAAGAGCTGATGGATCCAATCCAACCTTGCAAGTTTGAGAGCTGAAATAAATTCAAGGTCTTTCTCCCCCCAGGTGAGGAATCTCAGGAGTTCACTGGGGCCACTGACTCCCTGTGTTAAAAATATAAGAGCCTAAGAACAAGGCAGGAAAGGTTTCCAAGACATCAGGAAACTCTGAGTGAATAATATTTTTTCAAGTGAAGAGTAAATTAATAGAAAACACATGGATTATGATTCTCCAAAAATACACACAGTTCTGAACATCAAGGCGGGAAGGGAAGCTGGTGAGATCTGTTTGGGGGCTGGCAGCATCCCCTGTGTTCAGGATGAGGTGTGGTACTTCAGGGAACAGGTTTTTCCTATTATCTTTCTTTTTTTCCACCCCTAGTTATTGGGATGCAAAGCTTTTTGGGGGGAGAAGACCTTAAGTCATCCACATGAGAAACCAGAGGCTTAAGGAAAGTAATGGGGATGGTTTCACCAATAAATGGTAGTAGAACTTAAAGTAGTTAAGAGCCAGACGAGAGACAGTTGTGCTAACACCATTCTTTCACCATCCCTTGCCTTCAAGTGGTACATCCAGGAGTCATTCAAGACCACTGTGGTCCACTGAATCCATAGGCATTAGGTAAAGTGGAATCCAGTGGGTCCATCCTGGTCTTGGTTAGACAACATCCTCACACATTATGGGACCTAAACCAAAAATGGAAGCTCCATACCTTCAAAGTCTTTGTCTCCCAACTCAGTCTGTTATCTGAAAGACAGGGTCAAGGTCTGGGAGTGAGGATCATTCATTAGTGACTCAGAATCCTGGCCATAAGATACCAAAACCCCATTATCGACTGAAATATGCGTGCATAATTACATAATAATAAAAGAATCAACCCACGAAGAAGTTACAAAAATCCTAAGGGTGGATGCACCAATCAACAGAGCTTCAAAACATAGGGATCAAAACTGATAGAGCTGAACAGAGAAACAGCCTAATCCACAATTATACTCGGAGACTTCAACACTCCATTCTCAGCCATTGATAAACTTACCAGATGGAAAATCAGTGAGGATATAGAATTGAGTGATACAATCAATGAGCAGGATCTCATTGACAAATATAGAACACTCCAACATCAGCAGAATACATGTTTTATCAAAGGTCCATATAACATTCACCAAGATTTATGTTACAATGATTTTTGGTGCAGTACACTTAAGTCTATTGCCTGCCATTTATTATCTAGTTGCCCCTTTAGTTTTTTGTGTCACTCTCTTTTTCTTTTTTTTAATTTTATTTTAGAGGGAGAGAGCATGCAAGCAGGGGAGAAGGGCAGAGGGAACAAGAGAGAGAAACTCAAGCAGGCTTCACACTCAGTGCAGAGCTCAGTTCCACAACCCTGGGATCATAACCAGAGCCGAAATTAAGAGTCAGATGCTCAACCAAGTGAGCCACCCAGGTGGCCTGCCATTCGTTTTTTTAAAAAAATTTTAATGTTTATTTAGTTTTGAAGGAGAGACAGACAGACTGTGAGCAGGGGAGAGGTAGAGAAAGAGGGAGACACAGAATTCGAAGCAGGCTCCAGGGTCTGAGTTGTTAGCACAGAGCCTGACACAGGGCTTGAACGCATGAGCCATGAGATCTTGACCTGAGCCAAAGTCTGACCCTTAACCGACAGAACCACCCAGGTGCCCCTCTCTTTTTCTGATCTTCTTTTGGATTAACCTAGTATTTTTATGTCTCCCTTTTATCTCTGTCTTTTTTTTTTTTTTTTTTTTTGCATATAAGCTATATCCCTTTGTTTTGTTATTTTAACATTTTTTCAATTTATCACAGTTTACCTTCAAGGGACACTATATGACTTTACAAATAGTATAAGAACCTAACAATAGTACACTTTCTTTCCTCCCTTCTGATCTTTGAGCTACTATTGCAATGTATGTTATAAGCCCCAAACTATATTATTAATTTGGTTTGAAACAATTAATTATATTTTTTAAATATTTAAATAATAAGGGAGCATCTGGGTGGCTCAGTCTGTTGAGCATCTGACTCTTGATTTTGGCTCAAGTCATGATCCCAGGGTTGTGGGATCGAGCTCTGCCTTGGGATTTTCTGCTTGGAGCCTGCTTAAGATTTTCTCTCTCCACTTCTGCCTCTTCTCCCACTTGCACACACACACTCTCTCTCTAAAATAAAAAGAAATTAAATAATAAGAAAGCATTCTTACATATACATCCATGTAGTTACCATTTCTGGTGTTCTCTATTCCCTACATAGATTCATATTTCCATCTGGTATGATTTTCCTGCCTGAAGACTTCCCTGAATATTTCTTAGAGTGTGAATGTGATGAGTGATTGCAGTTTTGTTTATCTGAAAGCTCCTTGTCTCACCTGAAAGATTTCCCTGGGTATAGAAGTTGTAGGCGGGCAAATTGTTCTTTCAGTGCTTTAAAAATGTTCCCCATTGTCCTCTTATTTGCATTGTTTCTGTTGAGCAATCTGATGTCATCTGTATCTTTAATCTATTTTTACTTACAGTGTATTTTTTCCTCTGTCTGCTTTGAGATTTCGTCTCTATTGGTGGTTTGAACAACTTGATTACTCCATCACTCCATCACAGTGTCATTTGATATTTCTTGTGGTTGGAGTTTATTGAGTTTCTTAGACCTGTAGGCTTATAATTTTTATCACATTTGAAACTTGGGCATTTTTTCCTTTGAATGCTTTAAACCTAGCCCTCTTCTCCTTCAAGAATTCCAGTTGTATGGATATTAGGCTGATCAAAGTTGCTTCACATTTTTCCTTCAGTTTTCTCTTTATTCTGTGACTCGTTTTGGACCGTTTCTATTTGTGTCTTCAAGTTTACTAATCATTTGTTCTGCCATATCTAACTTCTGTTAATCCCATTTTGTGTATTCATTTTCATCTCAGACATTATGGTTTTCATCTCTGCGCAATGATATACCTATATTCCACAACTCTACTTAACTTCTGGAACATGTGGAATATAGCTATAAAGTCTACCTTACTGTCCTTGTCTGCTAATTCTAACATCTGTTCCATCCTGGGTTGCTTTGATGGACTGATTAGTCTCCCCATTACAGACTACATTTTCCTGCTTTTTTGCATGCCTAGTAATCTTTCATTGTATGGCAAACTAGGTACATTTTGCCTTGTTTGATATTGGATGCTTTTGTACTCCCGTGACTACCTTTGAGCTCCGTGTTTGAATATAGTCAAGATACTTGGGACTAGCTTTATTTTTTGTGAGCTTGCTTTCACAATTTTAGGCAGGTCTGGAGCAGGGCCATTATCCCCCACCCCTGAAGTAAGATCTCCCTGAGTATTTCAACTCTATGCCCTGTGCATCACAAATTTTTCTAGTCTGCCTGGTGAAAATAGGCACTATTGCTGACCCCGGTGAATCATGGGCACTATTTTCCGATATTTTTGGTTTCCTCCCATCCTCCCTTCCTCTGCTGACCACTTGAGAGGAAGGATCTCTGCAAATCTCCAGGTTTCTCTCCTCACATAACTCTCTCTTCTGTGGTACCCTGCTCTATAAACTCTAGCCACCTTGGTCTCCCTGGGCCCACAGTTCCATCTTCCTGGCTCAAGGGATCTTCTAGTCTCCTCCTGGGGTCTTCTTCCTTCTGTCACCACACGGGAACCTGAGACTATAAGCCAAAGCACAAAAGAAGCTCGCTTCTTTTGTTTCTTATCTCTCAGGGATCACTATTCTTTAAAAAGAGGTTGTTTTATATATTTTGTCTGAGTTTTTTGGTTGTTCGTTATAGAATCATAAATCCCACACCTGTCACACCATCTTGGATGAAAGCGAAAGTCCTGCAGGCATTTAATCTGGGGCAGGAGCCCAGCCACAGGGATTTTGGCAAATATGTCAGAGCCAGGAATTTATCATTCAGAAGAAATGTTGTGTTTGGAAGGCGCTCTGGGTGCCCACAGTCAGCAATCTTATCGGTCATTTTTAATCCCAGTGGTGGTACTAAAACACACATCAGTAGTTTCTCCTTGTGCTCATACTAGCTAAAGAAGAGGCAAAGAAAAGTTCAGAGTGAGTTTTATTTAATATGGAGTGTGTTCGCTTAAAAAAATTAAAAACAGCCCATTGACCCAGTTTTTATTATACTTTAAATTTGATTTGTTATTACCATTGTATAGTAGAATAATACTATCATAGCTTTCACAATGACTTAAAATAATGGTATTAAAAATAACGGAGTCTATATAGCCCTTATCATTTACAAAGCAATTTCATCTACATTATCTTTTTAAATCTTTTCTCACTTCTTTAGAACAGATGCATGCACCATGGCTCTTAATGTTTATTTAACCTCAAATTTGCTCAGCTAGAGCTAGGACTCAGATCATTATTTAACTATAATGGATAATGTACAAACAGACTCTAACTTTAAAAAAATTGGTGTTAACTATTTATAATAAAAAAATTGGTGTCATGGGGGAAAAGTTGGGGTCTGTTCTAAATTAAGAAGACCAAAGAAATAAAATGAGAAATATAACTCTTGATTGGATCTTGGTTCAAAGAAAAAGCTGTAAAAGATACATGGGGAGAAAACTGGGGGGAGGGTTCAATATGTGTTGGAAATTAGATGATATCAGAGAATTATTTTAAATTTCACAGGTGTGACCATGAGGTTGTCGTTTGTAGGGGAATGTACTTATTCCTAGGACATGTGTGATGAAATAATTTGGGGTAAAATATCATCATCTCTACAACTTGTAAATGGTTCTGGAAAAACTACATATATATATTCACACATATATGTAAGTAAAGTAAATAAAACAAAATGAAAATAATTATTGAGTCTAAAGTGGTGGGCATATAAGTATTCCCTGTCAATGTTTCTGTATGTTTGCAAGTGCTGAAAATAAAAAGATAGAGTGATCGAAATGCAATATTAGACCCTAGAAGGGAAGAAAAAATATCTCTAGATGCACAAGGAATAGCTATAGAACTATCCTCACTGACCATAAGAATCCCAGGACCATGAATTTTCCTTTCTTACATCAACCATTAGTAACATTTCAGACTCAGGTTATGTGAAATTTGAACTGCATTTACCTTAAACTGAAAACCTATGCAAAGTATTGTTATGGGGCACCTGGGTGGCTCAGCCAGTTGAGCGTCCAACTCTTGATTTCTGCTCAGGTCACGATCTCACAGTTCATGAGATCAAGCCCTGTGTTGGGCTCTGTGCTGACAATGCGGAGCCCACTTGGGATTCTCTCTCCTCTCTCTGCTCCTCCCCCTGCTTATGTTTTCTCAGTCTCTCACTCTCTCTCAAAATAAATAAATAAATAAATAAATGTCAATAAAATGTTAATAAGTTAGTGAATTCACAAATACAGAATCTGCAAATACCGAAGAACCAGTGTAATTTACAATTGTGAAATTTTCTACTACATTGTAATGGTGGGACTCATGTTAAATTCAGTTTTGTATGCTCAGCAGTTCTTCTTCGTAGAAGACACTCCATGCATCTTTGATAAATGCTGGACGAATGAATGTAAAGTTAATACTCTGAGCCCAATAGGCAGTGCTTTATAGGTAAGACCACAGAACAAAGATAAACAAGACCAGACGAAGGCTACCTCTAATTCTTGCCCTCAACGATCCAAATCAAAGGTGAGCAAGCTCTCTGAAAAATGTTAAGGCTCATGGCATTGCTTCCAGACCCTTGGTGGGAGGGTGGGTACGTTGAACAATTGCCAGGCAGTTCCTGAACTACAAAATCGGTAATAGACGTATGAAAATGAGAGCTCACTGTTTAAGAAATCAAGGCAAGTTTTCTCAGGTTCTGAATGTGCTTAGTTACCAGTTCACAAAGGCAAATAGTCACCGAATGCAGCCCATTACTGCGTTATGTTAACTGTGAGTAAAATGCACAAAATACAAACTTGAGTGCTAGTCCTTTGGTCCACAAGCGGCACCATCAGTGAACAATCACATCCTTTCAGAATCTATTGGTGATTGGCCACCGGACATCCATTCTTCAGTTCACGCTCAGACAGCAGCGTGTAGTCAAGTGGCCTGCTTATCTCTCAGGAACACACCCATGTGACATTTTCTAAAAATGCATAAAGAGAAGGAGGTGGCCAACAGAGACCAAAGTGCAGCAAAGTGACAAGAAGTGATACTGGTGGAAATGAAATTTGGGTTACATACAGACGGAGTTAGAGAAAGCCGTGGGAATGTTGACATTGTTTCCAAGACCCTAGATATGCAGCCGGAAGAATTCAGCTGAGGCAAACTTATCAACCTCAATGAGGAAGAATTTACCGAACAGCGTGATGATGTCCCAGAGGAAACGATACTTATAAGAGATTTCATGTTAAAGGAAAGTTTGGAGGTATCTCATGACATTAATAACACAAAGAATGAAATTTTGAGAGTTGTTCCAAATTCTGAAAAGGGAAGGACAGGTCACCAACGTGCTCATCACTCTATAAGTTAAGCACTATCCCACTCTTGATCTCAGGGTCATGAGTTCAAACCCCATGTTGGGCTCTGCTTTGGGTGTGGAGCTTACTTAGAAAAANGCCCCAGAGAGTTGGATGTTTCTTAAACAAAAATTCATATTTCTGACATTATCAGTAAGAAACAAAACGTTTAACTGTTTATGTTTAAATCGGCCAGCCTGTGAACGGAAGTGGTCAGGACTCAGAACTGTGTCTGACAGTTAAAATTCGACTCTCCTTGTGACAAATCAAGGTGTCCCTTAACTTGGGCAGTCAGGGCCTTGGCCCCCAGCCAACTGGTCCTTCTTGGTGGTCAGATGGCATATTTCTATAGTCTTCCTTTGTAGCCTCGATGACGCTTAGCAGTCCTAGGCAGCTAATAATTCAGCCAATCCTTGCTGATTTGTTATTAGACTTAATTTTTTTAATATCCACACTTAATTGAGATAAAGGTATCACCCTCTTCAAGCCTAGTCTACCCACTGCCCAGAATTATCATCTCCAAGTAGGACACTGTCCTTAAACTCTCCAATACTCCATACTTCACTGTGGGGTGGGGTCAACAGACAAGGCTGGCTCTCAGCAGAGGGACAAATGGTATTTATTTCACTTGAAAACACGAAAGACAGGGGGGCGCCTGGGTGGCGTGGTCAGTTGAGCATCTGCCTCTTGATTTAGGCTCAGGTTGTGATCNATTCTCTCTCTCTCCCTCTATCCCTCTTCCCGCCCCCTCTTTCTCTCTCTCTCTCGAATAAGTAAGCGAATCAATCAATAAATAAAACATAAAACACAGAGCTTTAAAAGCCCAGTTTAGTCCCCAAGTGTTCATAAGCACTTACTTCACCAGGCATGTTGCCAGAAGTGTGGGACACAGACATGCAAAAACTTCTACCTTCCCTGGAGCTCACGGACATGGCCAGATGGACAAAGGCACAAATGAGAGAGACCCTACAAGGCTCCAAGGGAGTGCAATGGGGGAGTCATTCTTTCTGTGAAGGAGTGGAAGGGAAAGTCTCAAGGAAGTTGACGGGACTCCATGCTAGCTACTCAGTAAGAGCTGCAGAAGCAAGGCACAGAGGGTGGAGGAAAGCAGGCAGCTGGACTGCCCATAGCCGGAGCCCAGGTTGGCTGGTGGGAATGGCTGGGCATTGACGCTCACAGGCAGGATGCCACCCTAATGATCTGGGACTTCATTTACTCTTAGTCAGCGGAGACTTCTGTTCCTTCAGACAGAGGTGGAACCTGGCCTCAGCCAGCTACCACCTCACCCACCTGTGAACTCTCAGTCCCACCCAAACGCTCTCCCTGTGCCCAAAACCATAGAAGAGAAGGAAGCACTGGTAAGAATAAGCATGGAGAGCCTGGGTGGCTCCGTCAGTTGAGCATCTGACTTCATCTCAGGTCAGCCAGTTAAGCATCTGACTCTTGATTTCAGCTCAGGTCATGATTTTATGGTTTGTGAGATTCAGCCCAGGGTCGAGCTCTGTGTTGAAAGTGAGGAAGCTGCTTGGGATTCTCTCTCTCCCTCTCTCCCTCTGCCCCTCCCCCACTCATGTTATCTCTCTTTCTCTTTCTCTTTCTCTCTCTCTCTCTTTCAAAATAAATAACCATCTAAAAAAAAAAGGCTCCTGATCCTTTTTATTCAACCCTATCTCTTCTCCTCCATCAGGAATTTTGTTCCCAATAAGATAAGCAAATCATCTTGAAAAGTCCCTAAAATAGAACGTGGCAGTCTGAAAAAGGGTTCATTCATGTAACAAACGCTTCTGAGATATGTGCTAAGTGTAGGAAGCGCAATATGGGTTACAAACAAAAGAAGATACACAGAATATGCTTGCTGCCTTCTCAAGCTCCATCTGCGGAGGAGACATCCACTCGCCGAATTACTCTGTGGCTGACGTGAGTGCAAACTGCAGGTGGTGCCACGGAGGGAGGAAAACTCACTTCCCTGAGTGTTTTTAAGAACAGCCTGATGGAGCCTGGGTGGCCAAGAAAGGCTTCCCTTGAAGGAGTGTCATGTGTGTGAGATAGGAATAAGTTAACAGTTATCTAGGCCAAGGGGTGGGGATGGGAAGGCAACATGGGGTTGGGGGGGGGGCAGGCAGGGAATCAAGTGCATTTGGGTCAAGGGAATGGGCAGTACAAGGCACTGAAAAGTCTCCAGAGTGGGAAAACCACAGAGCATGTGAGGCAAGACTACCCATGGCCTCTACAGAGCTGACACATATGGGAGGGGGCTCACCCTAGGTTGGCCCCAAAGATGGCCCCTCTACTGAGGCAGACCTCCTGGTACTCATGCTCTTGCGGAATCCTCTCCTCTTGCATCTCATTGGGCTCTGTGACTCACTTTGGACCAACAGAATACGGTGAAAGTGACTGTGTATGGTCTGGCTGGGACATAAGAAGGTTTATGGCTTCCACTGGGGGATCTTGGAAAGCTCGCATTATCCTAAAACTGCCATTCCATGAGGAAGCCCGGGCTAACCACATGGAGAGGACACAGGAAAACAAAGATGCCCAGCTCGCCCAGCTGAGGCACCAGACACTTGAGTGAAGAAATTCTCTTAGACCTCCATTACAGTTGACCCTTCAGACTGTGTGACAGACCCCGAGTAAGAACCAAGCAATTGAGTCCAGTCTACTCATAGAACCGTAAGATCCCAACAGAGTTGGCTTTCAAGCCACTAAGTGTTGGGCTGATTGGCTGACTTGCTCTGCGGAAATAGAGAAACAGAAATCGGTGTCTAGAAGTTGGATGCTGTCCCTCCCCTCAGAAAAATCTAAAATAAGACTCAAGACATGAAAACGTTCATGTTTTTCTTTAATGTTTATTTTTGAAAGAGACAGAGACAGAGCATGAGCAGGGGAGGGGCAGAGAGAGAGGGAGACAGAATCTGAAGCAGGCTCCAGGCTCTGAGCTGTCAGCACAGAGCCTAACGTGGAACTCAAATCCTCAAACTACGAGTCTGTGACTTAAACTGAGGTCAGATGCTCAACCGACTGGGCCACCCAGGCGCCCCAAGAGAGTTGTCATTTCATGTCTTGAGTCGTGAATGTTTCCCCAAACCCTTAAGGGCACAATGCCTGCTGGACAAAAGTCTGGCTCCTGCCTACCTGTTGAATTTCTTTTTCTTTTTTCTTTTTACCTGTTGAATTTCTAAGCCTTTAATTTGTTTGAGTCCTGTGCTTTCCTGATGGACACTGATAGTTCGGTGTGTCCTTCTGGGCGTAGCTGTAAAATTGTAGCCAAGCTGATTAATAAGGTGTCTGTATTTCCCTTCTCTCCTTCGCTGCCGTTTACCAGAAAACAGCAAAAGTGGGTGGCAAAATATAGCCCTGTCAGGATCCTGCCTTAACAGAAATAAAGAAAAATGGGTGACTGTCAAATCTCAAGTGTTCTATATACAGAGGAACATTCTTGCAACCTCTCTGGCATCCTCGACATCCCATAATGCTCCTATCAGTGAAAAAACAACAGCGTGATGTGCAGATGCCTCTTCTGGGTTTATTTTCGTTTGCTTGGGTGACGACCAGGGTGATTTTTGAATGCCAAGAAGACAGTTACACGCGGTATTTTCTGCCTCCCGAACCAGAGAGCAATTTTATTCATCATTCCAGCCAGACTAGCATGCTCAGGAACTTTTCACTTTGGCCTGTGAAAGACTTCTAGCACAATTTGTAGAGATTGTAGACTAATCTGTTTAATGACCGGATTTACTTATTTCTTCACTTGAAAATTTCTTTTTTTGAGGGTCTCCTGGGAGCCAGCTACTGTCCTTTTTTAAGCCACCTTTTCCCATTTTGGCAGGTGACTGCAGTCTTAGCCTGTAGATCTTCATTTACTTTCAGTTCTGAAGGAGCTACGTCTGAGCCCAGGTTTGGGCACATGATGGTCTGTGTGTTTCTGTCACTCAGGTGTCCAGACTGGCGTTGGTGCCTTTCCTTCTAGATGCCTGTTATTCAGGTCCGTCTTCCATTCCAGAAGGATTGCCCATCCTGAGGCTCCTGCGTGGCTCAGTCAGTTGAGTGTCTGACTCTTGACTTCAGCTCAGGACATGATCTCAAGGTTCATGGGTTCGAGTCCCTTGTCAGGCTCTGCACGGACTCCATGGAGCCTGGTTGAGATTCTCTCTCTCTGTCTCTGCTTCCCACACATGCTCTCTCTCTCTCTCTCAAGATAAATATATAAACTTAAAAAAAAGAAGAATTGCCCATCCTTTTAGTAACCTCCTTTTCTGGGGCACCTGGGTGGCTCAGTCAGTTTAGCATCTGATTTCAGCTCAGGTCATGATCTTGTGGTCTTTGAGTTCGAGCCCCGTGTTGGGCTCTGTACTTACAGCTCAGAGCCTGGAGCCTGCTTTAGATTTTGTGTCTCCCTCTCTCTCTCTGCCCCTCCTCAACTCACACTCTGTCTCTCTCTCTCTCTCAAAATAATAAATAAACATTAAAAGTATTCTCCTTTCCTTTGTTTAAATTAGCTCAAGTCCCTTTTTACTGCTTACAGCTAAGGAACACCACCTAATACATCCTTACAGATCAGCTGGCGATGAATGTTATTTTCTTCAGGACCTCAATTCAGCTTCAGAGAAAACAGAGAAACCTACTTTGTGTCAGTCTTTTAAAAAAAAAAACTTTCCAGTTTTATTGTCCCTTATATGCAATGAAGCAATCGCTTCAGTTCATATTAAACCTTCAGTAGCCACTATATGTTAGGCCTATGGAAAAGTCCAGTTCAGGAGCACCTGGGGGACTTGGTTGATCAAGCATCTGACTCTTGGTTTCGGCTCAGGTCTTGATCTCAGGTTTCGTGGTATTGAGCCCCATATTGGGCTCTGTGAGGACCCAGCTTGGGATTCTCCCTCTTTGCTGTCTCTGCCCCTCCTCTCTCTCTCTCTCTCTCAAATAAAGAAAACTTTAAAGAAAAAATAGAAAAGTCAGTTTCAGAAAGGCACAGCCCTCAAAGCTCTGTGTTCATCTCTCATCCACCTTATTAGGCTGTGAACTCCTTCCCGTGACAGACTATGGCTTTTTGGTTTTTGTATCCTCAAAATAGTGATTGCTAGGCATTTGTGGTTCAAGGGTAGTAAAGATGGCCTTCGAGACCCATTAATGCACATATACACTGCCACTAGATGGGAGGGAGTCCTGGAAATGGGTGACGGTGTCTTGGAAGGTTGGGGAGGATTTGAGAACTAAGCCCCACATCACATCAATATTTAAAAAGAAGAAAATGGGGCCCCTGGGTGGCTTAGTCGGTTAAGCGTCCGACTTTCGCTTAGGTCATGATCTCGTGGTTCGTGGGTTCGAGCCCCGCGTGGGGCTCTGTGCTAACTGCCAGCTCAGAGCCTGGAGCCTATTTCAGAGTCTGTATCTCCCTCTCTCTCTGACCCTTCCCTGCTCACGCTATCTCTCTCTCTCCTAGAAATAAATTAAAATATTAAAAAAATAAAAAATAATAAAAAGAAGAAAAATGGGGGGGGCAAGATGGTGGAACAGAATGCAAGTTTTTTTTTTTTGGTGTGTCTCTCATCCCTGAAATACAGCCAGAATAAAAGAAGAAAAATGTGGAAAGAAAAGCCAGCAATAGAGGTAGAGAAAGCAATCAGAGACATAAGAACCAAGCATGTTCACACAGAAGCCAAAGGGGACCAGAATTTGGAAGACTAAGTAATAGTCAACAGTATTAAATCCAGGCCAGTCGTACGCCAAGGACAGTTCAAAGAATTGGGCAAGAAAAAGAAGCCACTGGTGACTCAGGTCACTCCCAACACAGCAACGGGAATCAAAGCAAGATCGCCCTGGTTGAGAAGCCGAGTCAGGGCAAACCCTGTTTTCATGGTGGTGACAGAAAAGGAGAAAGAACAGGCAATGTTCTGTGGCCAAAGCGTGGTGGAAGAAGCTGTGGCTGCTCCTTGCAAAGGAGCAGATCAGTGAATGAATAATTATTTTAAAATGAAATGTCCTATATAGTGCCTAATTGTCTGAATACCACTAAACCCCGAATTTCATGTTAAGATAATAAAAATAATTAGTATTTGTGTAGGGCTCCGTGGTTTACAAGGCATGGGCTAGCACTCTTTCTCTCTGGTGTATAAGCAAAACTGATCTACTCAAAACCCCAAACTAAGATTAGTAGATTAGTCTTATATTGAATCTCAGACGAACTAAGACTCTAAAACCCCTCCTTTGATCAGGGACTGAGAGCACTTGAAAAGAATACTGTGGTAATCCTCCTTCTCTCCGCTCTGGGGAAAAAAAAAAAAGTACCAAGCACTGATGCAAATAGCAAGTGCTTCTTTGTGCTTTGAACTAAAAATCACACAATGCCAAGGGAGCAAGAGAAGTGTCCACATGCAGATTTTCTAGAATGGAGACAAAGACAAAAAAAGCACTTTGTAATATGGTCAATGGGGCTCAGTAAAGCCAAAGTCATCTTCATGCTATCTGGATGCCGAAACTTCTAGCTCAGTAGTCATGCATTTATTTTTTAGCTTTTTTCTTTTTAAAAGAATTTCCTCTTAATCTTGGATGTAGAGAGCACACATCCTTAGGCAAATCATGTCTACACTTCATCTTCACTGTGCATTAGCCAGTCAACTTCTTGAGCAAGGGGACCTCATCCGTCTTGTGCATTTGGTATTCCCGTGACATAGCACAGTACCTCACATGTCACAGCCTTAGCTTTCGACTTAGCTTAGAGCCCTCATCATTTCTTGCCTGAACAAGAATATTCCCTAATAGATACCCCTGCCTTTATTCTCTTCCATACAGCAGCTCTCTATTGCTACAGAATGAATCATCACAAAATGCAGTGTCTTGAAACAATAGTAATCCTTTATTTTGCTCTCAAATGTGAAATTTGTCTGGGGCTCAGCAGGGGCAGCCCCTCTCAGTTCCATGTGGCATTAGACGGGATGGCTCAACCGGGGGCTGGACAGTCCACTTCCAAGATGGCATACTCCATGGCTGGTGAGTTGGTGCAGGTTGCAATCTGGGAGCTCAGCCCTGTCAGCTGGGGTCCTGAATTCTTCTTCATGTGGACCTCTCCACAAATGCTTGGGGATCCTCACGGCATGGTGGTTGACTTCCAAGAACAAACATACCAAGAGAGCTAGGTGGAAGCTTTATTTCCATCTACGGTCTGGCTTGGAAGTCACTCACATCTTAAACATGCCCAGACAACTCCTCAGCTGGCTGAAAGGAGGGTCAATGTCATGTTGTAGGAAGAGCCTGTGGGATGGCTGATACTGCTGCAGCCATTTATACAACCTGCCATGTTCTCTAACCACCTTTCTCAATGTTTCTAGAGTTTTCTAAAACAAATCTGATTGTGGCACCACTCTGCCTAAAAACAGCCAATGCTCACCTTTAATAAAATAACAAATTCCACACTGTTAGCAGAGGGCACAGAGATCATGAAAGACAGGAGACGCTTCTGTGATCTGGCCCCTGAATCCCTCCTGGTTTCACCTCTCACGTGGTCCTCCACGGTCGCACTAGCCACCGCTGTCTCTCACTTGTTCCCCTGAAATCTCCAAAAGGACATTTTACTTATCTGATCAGGTGCATCCCCACCTGGAAAGGAGAAGTGACCATCCCCACTGTTATCCCCCAACCATCTTTGGGGTTAAAGTATCCTCTGCAGGTCATGCAGATATCTTCCCGTTGACCTTAGTATTCTCCATTTTAAGTAACCATTTATTTTTCAGCCTTTAAAATGACCTCCTAGAGAGAACACACCTTGTTTTATTTACATGTAAATCTCAGAACCTCACAGCAATAATACATATCACAGACACACACAGAATAAGTAACTTGCTCAATATCACCAAGTGGCACAGCTAGAATTTTTAAAAATATTTTTTATTTATTTACTTTGAGAGAGAGGGAGAAAGAGAGTGAGCAATCAGGGGAGGGGTAGAGAGAAAAGGAGAGAGAGAATCCCAAGCAGTCTCTGCACTGTCACCTTAGAGCCCGATGAGGGTCTGGATCCCATGAAATGTGAGATCATAACCTGATCCAAAACCAAGTGTCGGATGCTTAACCAAATGAGCCACCAAGGTGCCCCTACAGCTAGAATTTTAATCCAGAGTCGTTCTCGTTCTAAAGTCCTCACTTCCCACACAAAGTGATCTACACAGTTCTCAAATGGACCACTAAGGTACTATGAAGAGACAAATCAGGCTCACAATTGCTTCAGTTCTCAGAACGAACACAGTAAGTTTAAAAGATAAATGTAAAGCCACCATAAAAACAGGTAGTAATCAAAAAACAAAGGGTCACAAGCTTATTCCACAATCCTTCTTGAAGATCTAGGAGAAAGTTCTAGGAATTAATGCTTCTTGCAACCATGTCCCCCCAAAAAGCAGAACAGACTGAAGATGGTCAATAAACAAAAGCCTAGAGTATCTCACAAATCCCTCACTATTTCTAGAGATGCAGGCTGGGGGATGTGTGGCAGTCAGGGGAAAAGATGCAGAAAAAGCTTCAAAATCAGAAGCCCTCCTCCACAATCTCAGTGTCTCACCTTTGCTTTCCCCTGGCAGAGAGGAAAGCTAGAGAGGGAATAGAGAATGATTATAATTGCTCAAAGCTAATTACCTTCAGCAATAACAGGGATTTCAAATTGCAGTAAAGAAAGTAAATAAGACAAGCTATCCAGAGGGAGGGAGAAAGTTAGAAGAGAGAGACTCAGTTTTGTCCCCCTCTTCCCGTGATTTGAAACATGGTGGCCAAAATCACTGGGTTTCTTCTGTAACTACCATGGGCTGCGAGCAGAAGCAAAGCAACCCCTGGGGAGGAGGGGTGGGGGGAATTTAAGAGAAACACTGCAACTAAATATCTGTTTACAGGGGAATTTCAGGATTCTACCTGGAGCTAGGAAAATGGTCCACAGCCCGAGAGTGACTTCAGTGGCCACTGTAGGGTAAATACTTTTGAACAAAGTTGTGGAAGGGAAAGCAGGAATTGGACCACCCAGCCTAACGCCCACATGCCCAGCTTGTTCTGTGAATGTGGCCGTATCTCCAGTATAACAGCAGAGTTGAGTAATCGTAGCAGTGACCCTCCGGCGAGCAAATCTGGCCCTTTACCGAAAAAGGTTACTGACCTCTGATCTAAAGCATTTGTAAAACAGACAACAAAAATAAGAATGGATGGGTTAAAAGAAAAAAATAGCATAAAATAAATACCGATCTACAATAATATGTAAGACAGGGTAAGTGACTGAATTGAAAATGTTCTACAGTTCATTATTGCTTGAAGAGAAAAGACACTGGTCAATTTTGGATATTTGGATATACTTTTTCAGTATATTGAAATTTTAAGAACAGTGACCAAAAGAATAGAAATAGAGTGAGGTCTTCAAAAACAGTAGAGGGGAAACATGAAATTTAAAAATACCACTGATCTCCCCCCAAAAAAGCGGGGCACCTGGGTACCTCAGTCAGTTGAGCACCCTACCCCTGATTTTGGCTCAGGTCTTAGGCCCCGGGTTGTGGGATCGAGCCCCAAGATTCTCTCTCTCTGTCCCTCTCTTCTGCTTGTGCTCTTCTCTCTCTAAAATAAAAAATAAAAATACCATTAATCCACAAGAAGACAGAAAAAGAAAATCAACAAAGCAGAGAAAAGGCAAATTAAATAGAGAGTAGAAAACAGGCTTCGGGAAGACATTTAAATATACCCATCATATATGTACATAGACAGACTAATATTCACCAGCTAATAGACAGAATGTCAGACTTCGTTTTTTAAAAGAACCAGTGATATGCTAGCATACAAAATGAGAATTAAAAATACAAAAAAAAAAAAAACCCTCTGGCATAGCTTACCGATATCGAATGAAAGAGACTTCAAAGCCAAACCACACCGTCGTGAATAAAGAGGTTGCTATTGCATTCAAAGGTTTGCTTCACCAGGATGATGCAATTCCATATTGCTTCTGATTAATGGCCCTGTCTCATTTATAAGATTGAAATTAACAGAATTATAAGAGAAACTGTCAAGGCCATCAATGGAGTGAGAGTGAAATATATCTTTCCTAGGAAAAAATAAAGCAGACAGCTGGGGAGCTATAGAAGGTTTGAATGACACAATTAGTGAGTTTCACCTAACGAATATGTGCGTGTATCTCCCTATAGCAAACAGTTAGGGAAGCCGTATTCTCAACCACTCATAAAGCATTTATAAGAACTGCAAGGCCACAGGTCAGAGAGTTCTTAAAACTTTCAATAGAATTGGCATCTAATAGACCGCACTCAACCAAATTCAATTAAGCTAGAAATCAACAATGGAAAGATAGGTTTAAAACCAATGCAACTGGGCATTTCAGAAACACAGTTATAAAAAAACTTTTTCTCTTGGAAATTTCCAAGCATGCATATAATCAATCCTATGTTTGCATCACCACCTTTGATTATCAATGTTTAAACACACGCATACAGACACACACACACACACACACACACACACATTTTAAAATAGCTCATGGATCAAAGAAATCATCATGGGAACATTTAAATATCTGAGACTAGGCCCTAATAAAATCATATACATTAAACTGTTGGCATGCACTAAAACAATACTCACAAGGTTAATTTGTAATCTTAAATTCTTATATTAGAAAAAAACTAAAAAGTAATGATCAAAGCGTCATTTAAGGAGTTAGTAACAGAACACAGGATCAACTCAAGGAAAGGAGTAGGGTAATACATACAAAGTAAAATTAATGAAGTCTAAAGTAATCATCAAAGCCAAAAACAGGTTACTTGAAAGGCCTTAAAAAGTAGGCAATCTTGGGGCATCTGGATGGCTCAGTCGGTTGAGTGTCCGACTTCAGCTCAGGTCATGATCTCACAGTTCATGAGTACGAGCCCCGCATCGGGCTCTGTGCTGACAGCTCAAAGCCTGGAATCTGCTTGGGATTCTGTGTCTCCCGTTCTCTCTGCCCCACCCCCACTTCCACTCTGTCTCTCTGTCTCTGTCTCTCTTTCTCAAAAATAAATAAAACCTTTAAAAACAGTAAGTAATCTTTCACTGAGAATACTTAAGAAATACATATAGATGTAAAAGGTATAACTCAAAGAGAAAAGATAAAGGTAAACAAAAAGCGTGTTATACAGACTAAGAGAATGCTGTAAACACGCCGATACCAATATATAAAAAAAGAGAAGAAACGGACATTGTTTTGGGAAAAAGTGTACCAAAGTTACGCAAGAAGAAATAGAAGACCTGAATGTTCCACGAAGAGCTAAAGAGATGATACCTTATCCGGTAACAAAGAACAAACTCATGTTTGTAGGTAGGCTTTTGGTTCTATGGGGTTTTCTTTGGTTGTCTCTATACATCACTTACAGCAAGGTCATTCATATCATACAAAGCCATGGTACCTGGTTACCAAATGTGGTAACTGTTAGGGGATTCAGAGGAAACTGTACAACCAGATTCTCCAAACACCAAGCAAACAGGCCCTAGAACTACAGAAACCTAACCCATAAGTTCTCTGAAACCGCAGAGTGAATCTCGGGCATTTAAGGAGCCCAACAAACTCTTTGTGAAAGCTGAGCTTCGCGTCAAAGACAGGTCTCCAAAGGGAAAGGGGCATTCTTTCAAGTCACCTGGATTAGGAATTACTTCCACCCCTTGAATGTTCCCTGGAAATCCTGAAGTGGATCTAAAAGTGCCACAAAGTTTCCCAGAGGAGATGTGCAATGTACTCCAGTTTGTGGGGTTTACAGTTCCCTGAGCTGCAGGTTTTAACCTTCCTTAGGCTAAACATTTTCTTTAAGTTATTTATTTATTTTGAGAGAGAGAGAAAAAGAGAGAGAGAGAGAGTAAAAGCACAGGTGGGGGGAAGGGCAGAGAGAGAGAGAGAGAGAGAGAGAGAATCCCAGGCAGGCTCTGCACTATTAGCACAGAGCCTGACATGGGACTCAAACCCACGAACCTCGAGATCATGACCTGAGCTGAAGTTGGATGCTGAAATGACTGAGCTACTTAGGTGTCCCTGACAACCTTCCTTAGGTCAAGTTTGTCATGGAGAACCCTCAATTCCTGCCTCGCTGTCCCTTCTCTCAGATCTTAGCTTGTTTCTTAGGAAGCTTATGAGAGTAGCTTTGGATCGTCAGAAAAGAAACTAATTTCCAGCTTTGCAGAGGAGTGGAGAGGCATGAGCGTGCACACCTATGTGTGCACACACGCCTGAACACCCCACAGCTCCTCTGTCATATGCAGAAGGGAAGAGCTATCCCCATTTTCCCAAGGGCACCTCTGGGTGCTACTTCATCCTGTGGCATCTGGTGATCCGGGGAGTGGACACAGAAAGAAGAAAGGAAAAGCACCACAGCCATGTGCTTTCCCCACCTGACTCCACCCCATTCACATTTAGCGCGAGCTTATTACCATCATTTGCTTCTCCAGTGAATGCAATTAAACGCACCTCCGTGCCTGATCCGCTGGGAACCTGAAATGTTGCTTACAAATTACCCGCTTTGGCTGGCCATTAGCGGGCCTGTTTAAGCCCCATTGCAGTCTAACAACCAGAGAGGAACCCAGGCTTGGAAGGGAGATGAACCCGAGGTTCATGTCCTGCATCGTGGTCTTACACCTCACAGTCCAAGATGTGCTTCAACAAAACTGAATCTTAACATACCGCTACCCATGCTTGATTAAAAAACCCTGTCCCAGGAACTTGATGGAGGAACAAGGGGAAGAAGAAGGGGGGAAATGGTGGGGGAAAGGGAGAGAGGCAAACCATGAGAGACTCCTGAATGCTGACAAAAACTGAGGACTGATGGATGTGGGGGGGAGGAGGGATGGGCATGGAGGAGGGCACTTGTGGGGATGAGCACTGGGTGTTATGTGGAAACTAATTTGACAATAAACTATTTGAAAAAAAACATTAAAAAGAGAAACAAAACAAAACAAACAAACAAAAAAAAACCCAGTCCCTACGGGGGCGCCTGGGTGGCTCTGTCAGTTAAGCGTCCAACTTTGGCTCAGGTCATGATCTCGTGGTCCGTGGGTTCGAGCCCCGCATCAGGCTCTGTGCTGACAGCTCAGAGCCTGGAGCCTGCTTCGGATTCTGCGTCTCCCTCTCTCTCTGCTCCTCCCCTGCTTGTGCTCTGTCTCTCAGAAATAAATAAAAGTTAAAAAAAAATCTCTTTGGACTTGCTGTTTGTCCCAGATTCAGTTATGCCCTATCCCAGATCCACATGATTGCTGTGCCTTCTGACCGAGGTGGCCCTGGATGTGGCCGGAAGCTCGTATGGTCCTGGAATGAGGTCTCTGCTGCTGCTGTCCTTGCCGCTACATGCCCAGTTCCCAGGGCGACAGCTGCTGCTGGTCCCTGACGTCACTGGTTAGCAAGCCCAGGTGGCATCTTGCCTCACACCTGCACCGTGCACCTCGGCTTCCCAGCCACCATTCTGGGGCTTTCCCACTGCTGCTGAGTGCAGGATGTACCCCTAAGCACCCACACTTAACCTAAAAACGCAAGGAAAACTTTGAGCAATGGAAAACAATGTCAACAGATAAATTCTTCCCACTTTCTCCTCTTGGCAACGTGACCTCTCTGAAGGCTACTTGAGAGCCTTCAGGGTCACCCTATGCTGAAGCGGTCATCCCTGGGCAAAACGCTCTCTTATATTTGCTCCCCTCCTTTCCAGTCTCACTCTTGATCCCTGGGATTGCACTCCCTAGTAAAGTGTTGGGCCTTCCGCTCTTAAACCCTAGGCTCTGGGGGGGTTTTGTTGTTTGTTTGTTTGTTTCTTTTTTTTTTCTTTTTTAGGGAACCCGGAATGAGATGCCAGTCTTGAAAAAAAATGCATTTTCTCCTTTTCTCTTTTTGCCGCCTCCTTTAGGAACTGGGAAGCCTGTGCTCTGGCTGTGGGACTGAGACGCACCCTGAGCCCTCCCCATGCCTGGTTCCCACCTTGCACAACCTCTACCACAGAACTGGCAATTGATTGGGCATGACACAAAGGCTCAGTTGCAACTTTTACAGAGGAACTTTCTGCCGGAGCATCTCACAACTCTAGTTTGTCTTGTTTTGTTTTGTTCCCATAGCCAGAAAGCAAATCCCGCCGTTTGCAAGCAAAGGGTGGTTCAGTAAGGTCGAAGGCAAGTACGAGGGAAGAGCATCATTCTTCAGGGCGGCTTGCCATCACAAATTAAAGTATTTTAGCATTCAAATGCAATGGTTTCAGGCAGTTGGGTGCTTTCTCTAGACTTCATTGACAAGAGAAAAAATTAATTGTAAAATTCAGAATGTTTAAAAAGGATTTCTCTAATCACACACACGAGTGATGTAAAAAGAAGACAGAACAGAAAGTGTAAAATGTTGCTAGCCCACGGGGTATTATGTCGCACTTCACATTCCTGAATCACTTTGTTTCCAAAAAAAAAAAAAAAAAAA
>NW_027532208.1:4563636-4638201 GCF_008692635.1 Crocuta crocuta
AAAAAAAAGAGCTAAAGATAGAACTATTGTGATGTCGTTTTTTCTATTGCTGGTTAAAATGAAACATTTTTACATGAAATATTATTTTTATGTTTTTAAATGCTTCGGATTCTAATTAGCAGTGGGAATTACGGAAGGATTTCATATTCCCTAGTGGTTACTCCGCTACCTCAGACTCCCCCCTCTTCACAATTGGGAGCAGGGAGATCTTAAAATGTCTGTTGAGTTTTTGAAAAACTACATCTTGAGATGTGAATTTTTCTATTAGAGCATTGCAGCCTTTTCATCAACCTCTCTGTTATCTTCTTTTGGAGATGCTAAATATATAGCACAAAGATCAGTTCTAAAACGAAATTTAAAAGGAACCATGGGCTTTACAGAAGCAAGCGTGTTCGCGCATTGGCCATTCATTCCGCCGAAACACCTGTTTCAGCCACAATTCGAGACTTTTCAAACAGACTTCATGGGGCATATCAGGTCTCACAAAGACGACAACTAAACTAATGTGCTGTCTTGTGAATTGGCAGATAGACATATATCCTTCATTCATTCAAAGGGGTGAATAAAAACGTCTATTGAAGGCTCTGCCAGTCACGGAGCTCATACATTTTGAATACAGTTTCTCCTCTGATTCTGTGCTAGTTAGGGCAACACTAGCTGCTGTAACAAATAAACCTCCAATCCTCAGTGGATTGTCACACTCTCTCCCCTAATTGTCTACAGTAGCTGTCCCTATTTGATGGGAGGCTTTCCTCCACATAATGAATCCAGGACCCAGTTTCTTCCACGCCGAGGCTCTACTATCTGTGGCAGGATTCTGGAGGCTTGGTCATCTGGCTGGCAGGCACAGGAAGAATTAGGGAAAGCACGCCCATTCCTAATCACTTCTGTTCACGTGGAAGATGAATCCAGACGTCACCTAGATCCAAGAGAGAGTCAGCAGATGTCGCAGCTGGCTGCACGCCCCCTTCCAAGAGACAGATCTACACTGCACAAAGGAGGCACACATTTTAGGGGATAACTAGCCATCTCCCTTCCTCCCTCTCTCCCTGCCCCCTCCTCTCCCCCCTCCCCCACCCAGAGCTATGAACCCACCAACAAACCCTATGAATTAGGCATAGTTTTTTTTCATTTCACTAATGATGAAACAGACTTTTGCAAATTTCCTAACGTCTCAGAGTAACTGGGCCAGGGTAATAACCCAGGTCTATAAGACTCTAAAACCCTGGATTTTTCTAATATATCATGTGACACACAACAAGTATTTGTACAGCTTTTTCAATATACAAAGCACTTGGGGCTTATTGGGAACTGGTGTGTGAAACAGCACGCCCCTCCTTGGTTTGTATAAATAATATATTTCTCACAATTTTGCCAATCGATTTGGAATGAATTAGTGTGTACCCCAGGGGACTTTGAACAATGATATATTTATTTATTTCTGATGGGTTTTTTTTCCTTGTTCATTTTAGACCTTAGCGTAATTTCATAGCATAATTCTTAACATGACAGAACTTGTTTTAGAAGATGTATAGATTTGGTTGTAATGTCAATGGAAAGCTTGTATTCATAATTTTTTTAAAACAACTGTGATTTGGTTTGTGGTCCGCTAAAAATAAAAGTGACACTCGGAACTGCTTCTGCCTGGGTTCAGTAAATTAATGTGGTTAGTTCTGGTTTATAGTTAAGTTGAATTCTGATTCCTCTCATTGCAAGTAATACAGCTTGTTATATGTTTAAAAAATTTTTTTAGCACAGGGCTGTTTCCTCCTTTGCTGAGGCAGTAAATCTTGGATAAGATGAGTATTTCTTCTCCTTTCCTGTCCTGTGTTCCTTCCAACTCCTCCATTGATTCACTTCATTTCCATTTCGCCTTCTATGGTTTAGTTATATTGACTGTTCGGATCATTACAATGGTCGTTCTGTGTTTGTTTGTGAAGAACTTCAACTAGGAAGTAAGGATGAAGCATGTTCCAGTCACCTATCTCTGTATAACCGCCCAGCCTAACACTTGGTGACATTAAACAACCATTTTTTTTATGCCTGTGGATTCTCTGATATTTGAGAAGGATGCCATGGAGACACTTCGGCTCTGCCCCATGATGTCTGGGACGTCAGCTTTAAAAGACTCAAAGGCTGGGAGTGAGTTGACAGCTGGGGGCTGGAACCATCTGAAAGTCTCCTCACTCACCTGCTCAGTGACTGATACTAGCCAGGACCTCAGATGAACTCTTGGCTGGGACATCTACCTGTGGCCTCCCCGCGGGTCCTGGGCTTCCTCACAGCATGGTAGCTGGGTGCAAAGTGCAAGTGACCCAAGAGAACAAGGCAGGAGCACATGACATTTTAATGGCCTATATGAGAAACCACATGGCATCATTTCTACCACAGCATTCGTTGGGGCAGTCATAGAGTTCTGCTCTGGTTCAACGGCAGGGGACATGGAGCCCACCTCTCAACAGGTGGGTTGGCAGGGTCACATGGTAAGAAGATGTGAGATAGGAGATATTGTGGGGACCATCTTTGGAAAATACAATCAGCTACAGGGGGGTTCAGGAGACCCAGGAAGGTGGGAGCTGTCACCACATTTCTCTCAGGCTGCCGCTACTCAATAAATCACTGCAGGTATGGCCGGAATCAATGGAAGCCAGACCAGATGGTAATGCTTTATTGGACTTTTCAAAAGGCTCGGGATCAACCAAACAGAATCACAATCCAGGGAAGTTAATTGTATAGACTAGAGGTAGCTGTTTACAGATGCACAGATCTGGTCCCTAGAGAGAGAGCTGCTCCGTCCCAAGCTCTTGGAGTGTCACCTCCCCTCCCCCTCTCCCGCGGCAATGCCCAGGCACGTGTCCCCAGCACATAAGGTCCAGAAGACAGTTCTCCAAGGCTCGGATAAAGTCTGGAGTCTCCCTCTCAGATCTGCCCTCCCCATTCCAGGCTGAATGACAATGGAAACATATACCCCTTCAAAGGTATGGTCTTGCCCTTCAGTACCCCCCCGCCTCAGTGCATCAGAACATGTTACTTGGATATTAGTTTACCTCTCAAGGCAAAGTGTGTTTGATATTGAGCTTACCAGATGTGGGGCCTCCAATGAGCAGCCCAGGCTGGGTTTCAGCCATCCTATTCGGGGGTCTGTGTGCTATTCTCCTCCAGCAAGGAATGAGAAAGTACCTTCCTACGTCTTCTGAGTTTAGTCCCAATGTCTTGTGAGCAAATGCATGAAAATGCATACACACACAGCTTCCAAACACATCATCACATGTGATACTCAAAATTACCTGTTGGAATAGGTATTAATATCCTTATTTTGCAGGCAAAGAAACTAAGACTTCGCCAAAGTTAAGAGGCATGCCCAAATGTCTTAAACCAGGAGTAATAAGTCAATTTCTAACTCTCTTGTGTTCCTTGCCTCAGACCACACTGGCTGCGCAGATTCGGAAATTCTAATTGTGAATCTCATGCACACAAGTCAGTATCTCTTACCTGATATTAACTCATTCATCATTTTCCTTTGCAGAGTCTTGGCTTCTGGTTGCAGGTAGCTCCCCGCCACTCCTCTCCCTCCTCCTTCCCCACCCCTCCCTCCGAGGCCATCAATGTATTTTGGATCATTCTCATTTGCCTCGGATCGGCAGCAGTTTCCCCTAAGTGACAGAACACCCTGTATCCGAAAGAGAAATGCCACTATTCTGCAAAGCAAGCCTTTGAGTCTCTTTCTAAAGAGAGTTCCTGCAGTGTGGCAGATTTTAATGACCCCCATCTCTCATGTCTGTGTTGGGTCACCTGAGCCACACGGCTCAAAAGGATCCAGCCGTCCCACAATGCAGGCCGTGGCAGACTTCGGGATCACTGCAGGGTACCCGGGCTAATTCATTACACCGTTCAAAGCCATAAATCACAGGATTCTCCCCCTTTCCCCCCTTCCCTCCCCCCAAAACGAGAGCTCACATGCAATCTATTTACATGGCATGACGATTCAATTAAGTTTTTCATTACACTTGCCAGGACACATTGCCGGGATTTTTAAAAGTGGCCTGTGTGTTTACATTACTGATGACGGTGGTCCGTGCTCTTCGATTCAGCGATCCTGGCCCATAGGGAGGTGGTGCCCAGCCATAGACTGGGGACCACGGAGGGGTGGCTGCCTGGCCAGGAACATGAGTGCCTGACACGTGTTTGGGATGATCACAGAGATACTAACAACTCTACATGCTACCCCCACGACCCCATCCCCAGCGTGGTGATCTTAGCCCAGGCGTGGGGTTCTCATCCTCAACAGCCAAGGAGGCCCTGATTGTGCTCCGTGTCTCTTTGACCCCTTTCAACCTATCCCCTTGTATAGGCTGCTACAGTGATCTCTCTCTAAATGTGAATCTGATGTCTTGCTCTTACACATCAGTGTTGCCTGGTGGTCCATGGGGTAAAGTACGAGCACGCAGCTTGCTCTGCATGCGACACCCAATGTGATCTGGCCTGACCTGGCTGGCCAGCTCAGCCTTGCTCCCTAATCAGCCACACAAATACCTCCAAGGCACTCACAATTCCTCAACCAGACAGGCTCTCCCTGGCACCCTGGCTCTTCTTTTGCCTGAAGTGTCTTATATTCCCTGACCACCACACCCCGACAAATTTGTACCCACTATTTCCTACCCAGCTCGAATGTCACTTCTCATGGGAAGTTTTTGCGGCTCTCACAAGGCACCAGCAATCTTTTTCTGTGATGGCCATAGCACATTGTACATGCCTTACTCATGTACTTACTCAATCCGTACCTTGGATTTTATTTCTCTTTCCCATGAGTAAGTTAGATCAGAGCCCTGCTCATTATTTTCTGTAGCCTGTCAGGACAGGGACTCTCCAAATGAGAACTTTGCGGGGTGGGGGAACAGATGATTTGAAATTCACCTAGACCTCTTGAGAAGCCCCAGCACTGGTATTTTTAACAATTTCCAAAGTTGCTTCTTTTGCTGCTGACTTGGCAAAGTCTGTTGATCTTGAGTTAGACACCTACCACTCCAGCACAGGCTCTGCCTCAGGAAGTGAGCTAATGGTTGTTTCCTGAATGAATGGAAAACCCTGTGCCTATTGGGCAGACAGAATCACAGAGCAGTGTTCTGCTGAGGAAGGCGCAGGGCAATGACCCCTCTCTCTCTCCCCTGTCCATTAGAGGCCAACACTGATCTGAAAGGTATCCCAGCTCTGTGAACTGTTAGAAAAGAAGTGGAAAGGGGCTCAGTCAGTTAAGCGTCCGACTTCGGCTCAGGTCATGATCTCACAGTTCATGAGTTCAAGTCCCGCGTTGGGCTCTGTGCTGATAGCTCAGAGCCTGGAGCCTGCTTTGGATTCTGTGTCTCCCTCTCTCTCTGCCCCTACACTGCTCCCTCTCTGTCTCTGACTCTCAATAAAATAAAGACATTTTAAAAATTAAAATTAAAAAAAAAAGAAGAAGCGGAAAGGGGGACCTGGGTGACTCAGTCAATTGAGCATCTGGCTTCAGCTCAGGTCATGATCTCCCAGTCTGTGGGTGGTTTGAGCCCTGCAGCAGGCTCTCTGCTGACAGCTCAGAGCCTGGAGCCTGCTTTGGATTCTGTCTCCCTCTCTCTCTGCCCTTCCCCCACTCATGCTCTATCTCTCTCCATCTCTTAGAAATGAATAAAAGCATTAGAAAAATTTTTTAAAAACAAAGAAAAGAAATGGATGGAGTGTGGGTTTGGGGGTCATCTAAGTGCACTTTTTGACTTGACTTCTAGCTCCAAGCCCAGTGCATCCTGGCTGCCCTTTCCCGTGGGCTCTGGATGCAGGGAGGGGAAGAGGTTGGGCAGCTGGTGCATGTGCAGCCCCGTCCTCAGCTCATACAGTCACAGGAGCTGCTGCAGAGTACCCAAGGATGTTTCTGGAAATCCAGCTCTCTCTTCCCTTGTCTGGGCACTGAGATACCCTTCAGGATCCACTAACCCCCTCCCCAGGCTGTAACCTGAGTTGTAAACATCACCTCCTGTCCTACTGTGGCTAAAGTCAACCCCCCTGCCCTGTGTCTGCCCCGTTTCTGATGTCTTGGGCGATTGTCCATGGCTCCCAAATTGACCTCCCTTCCTGGTTTTCCTTAGAGAATGCAGTCTCGTTCTCAAGCATTGATATATAATACTCATTTTATAGAAAACGAGCTACTCAGGTTTTTACTTTCAGCTCAGCAAAACCCCTGCTGGACACAAATCTTGCCCTCTGAGGGCCAGAGAATGGAGGGGAATTTGTCTCTCATTATGCCTGTGGCAGTAGGTGCTGAGGTTGTGGGCGCCTTTGTGCAAAAGACTGGCCCTCCCTTCTGCTCTGTTGGCTTGAGGTGTGCAGAATTAGCCGCCTGCATGAAGCCCTCTTCTATTTCTCATGTCACCCAAGTGCCCACACCAGGTACCCCCCATGGGCTTCCTGACCTGGACACTTTACCTTCCTGGGAACAACCGTCATGCAGGGCTCTTAGGGACAGGATGCCAGTTACATCACCACTAACCATTGTGTTCCCACTGAAACCATTCTAGGACAACCTAGAAAAATTTAGAAAGACCCAGAAAATGAGGAAGGGGACTAACATTTACCGAGCCTTTACGACGTGCCTGAGATCAAGCATATATCATTATATTTAATGCCCACACCCACCTCACAACACAAGTTTTATTCCCATTTACAGATGAGGAAAGTGAGGCTCAGAGGGGTTGGGTTGCTTGTTCAGTTTTGTATTGGAAGTCAAGGCTATGGCTATCTGGCTCCAAAGGCTAGTTCATTAGCCAATCCTTTCTCCAAGTGGTGCCTTCTAGCAGCCCCTGAAGTAAAAGCCTGCATGTACCTACTGTGCATTTGAATTTGGGGAAACCTGTAAAGACAAAGTAAGTACAGTGGCTCCCCCCACCCTGATCCACAGGGACTATGTTCCAAGACCCCCAGTGAATGCCTGAAACCATAATGAGCACCAAACCCTATATATACTATGGCTTCTTCCTCTACATACATACCTAGGATAAGGTTTAACTTATAAATTAGGCATTATAAGAGGTTAACAATAATCACCAATAAAATAGAATAATTACAGCAATATGCTATAATAAACATTACATCAACATGGTCTCTCTCTCTCTCTCTCTCTCTCTTTCTCTCTCTCTCTCAATATATCTGATAATGCTGTATTCATTCTTCTTGTGATGATGTGAGCTGACAAAATGCCCATGCAATGAGATGGAGTGGGTGAATGTTATGGGCGCCCTCACATAGCCTTAGGCTCCACTGACCTTCTGACGATAATCGGGAGGAGGATCATCTGCTTCCTGGCTACAGTTGACTGCAGATAACTGGAACCACAGAAAGTGAACCCACAGGTAAGGGGGGGGCAGGGTTCATGGCCATGGAATACACATTACCAAGGCCGGGACAGCGTAAGACCCTGGTGCCCCTAACGGAATGGGCCATAGAAGGGTCCAGGGCCAAGGGCCCCTACTCTTAGCTACTAGCCTGGGTGGCTCACTCTCTCTGGTGCAGTGCAGGTGCGGAAGAACCCGGCCAACCCATTTATTCAGTTGTGAGGAGAGCGTGCAAAGAGCCAGCTGCGAAAATTCAACATCAAATGCACATTTATTAAGGTGACAGGGGTCAGGGGAAGAGGGAGGAAATTCACCAGCATCATAAGGAAAAATTTGTCCTCGAGACAACAGGGCACAATAGACTCACAAACACGGAATTACAATAAGCCTGAGTCTCACTGCATTCCGGTACCTAGAAATGTGCTAAAAATAGGGCATGAAGGGCAATTAGTTCCAGTGGGCATAGAAGTGTAGGGAAAGACGTCCCTTGATGGATGAGAAGGTTCCATCCCTTTGGCCCCGGCCTGTGTGAGAGTGGCTGGCAAGGGATGGGTCCCAGGAGCAGACAGTTCCCTCCCAACCACATAAAGGTGGCAGGTGATTATATCGTGTCCCTAGGCAGGAGATTTATGTAACTTCCTTTTGGTGGAGACCTATAAATGTTATCATAGTCCCTGCTGTAAAGTTGTGAAGTCCCTTTTAAAACGTAGGGCTCTTAATTCACTTCATTGTCTACCAGGGACCATGAAGTCTTTGAGGGATGTGGCAGCGTGGGGGAGGAGGCGGTGTTTCTATCGGCATGGATCATGTCTCCTGTGCTTCGCTTCCATCTCCCTCCCCTCTCTCTCCTCTCCTGAAAGCTAGCCACAAAAGACACATGGGACTTTTGGACTGTGGTGCATGGTTTCATGGAGGTCTTTCTGGTTTTTTCCCGCCAGACTTCCCAGCACCTCCAGTCCCTGCCCCCACCCCTCAGCCCACAGGAAGCACTACCGGGTCAGCAGCCATTTTCCCTCCTTTTTGGGGGATTAATGGTAAATCCTGTCATTGGGCCTCTGACCAATCTTTTGACTGTCTGTGGGCTTTTTCTACCAGAGACTGAGTCAAGAATTTGCATACTAGTTGATTCTGTGAAGAAAGAAAAGACTGGAGGCTTTTTTACCCCCTTGGTATTATTATTAAAATTAATGTGCAGTGGGCTTTTTAGAAAACTTGAGATAGTCCAGGAAGCATTAAAAATAAAGTCTTTCGAAAAGAAAGACCTAGGGATCCCACAATTCAGAGACGATCATTAACATTTCGGTACATTTCTTTACACACATACATAATTTGCAATTTGTGGCTTTGCCCTGCTCTTTTCATCAAGTTTTCCTAAGCAGACTATCAGCTAGTATTCTTCTGTTGTGGCAGAAAATACAACTCGAAACAGCTAAGCAGAAATGGGGGTTTATTGGCTCACAGAGCTGACAGTGCAGGGAGCAGCATGTGTCAGACATGGTGGAACCCAATGATTCAAACTGTGTCCCTCAGGTCTGACTTCTCTACACCTCTGCTCTGCTTCCATGTATGATCTGCAGCTCACTTTCCCTTTCTCCTCATGCCAGCAAACTGGCAGTTAGAAGTTCTAGAATAGTCTTCCCAGCCTCAGAGCGAGTTCTAGAAAAAGTCCCCTATCATTAGATCCGGTGCAGTCACCTGCTCATGTCTGAGCCAATCTAGGATGATATGATGCTCTGATTGGCCAAGCCCTTGTCACATGCACATTCCTGGAGCCAATAAGAGTATGTATGTAGAGTAAAGACATGAAGCTGTCCTGCCAGATTCTGTCTGGACACAAAGTCACCCCCATCAGTGCAAATTGATTTGACTCCTGGGTTTTGGGAGGTGGGCTGGAAAAACTCTTGTCAGCCATTCAGTTTTTAAGAAAGTCAATTAAATATTCTAAATAAAATCTACTTTTCTTATCCGGCCATCTAAGCTACATAGAGGCAAAAGTCACTCATTCATTCCTTCAACAAACATTTCATGAGCCGTTAATTTGCAAGACATTTACTAACTTGAGGCCACATAATTTGAAATGAAGGGTGTAAATCTGCTGTCTGAGAGCTAAGCGAAGGTTTCCACACTTCAAGAAATCGGAAATATGTGCACGAGCCTTACTGAGATAGAATGGTTCCTAGGAAAAGGAAAAGACATAGTGCTGAGTTAACTGCCTTTATTAACTTATCCAGAGAAATATGTCAGTCAGAAGAGGGATGTGATCACAGAACATAGCAAAAAAGAAAATGAAAGATTCATTTTGGCAGTGCCCATCAAAGCTCCTTTCTTATCCTAGGAAGTCCACGGGAACACATGAATTGTTTGATTTCTCTGTGGACAGAGATGCATCAGACTATCAGAGCCTGATGATATTAAACATTCAAATCTGCCACCAAGGCCCCTTGCTCTGATCTCTTATAATCCATGCAACCTTCTGACAATTCGGCTTTATATGCAGTTTTCCTAGATGGAGAAAATGTGCAGATCAGCCTAATGTGAATGTCTGCTCCTCTTGTACGTTGTATTTCCCATTGTAAATTAGTGAATTGACATTTTGATTTATATTCTTGTGAGCTGGGTTAATTTGCACCCTGAGAAATTGGCCAACTTAATATGCTGAGAGAATCAAGCTTCCAAGCCCCCGAGGCTGAGCGCTAGATTCACCATGGTGATACCATCCTGGACAGCTACTCGATGACCAGCCCACCTGCTTAGCACAGTGCCTGGTACATAGAAGTTGTCCAATGCATGCTTCTTGACTTGAATGGATTTGGATTGAATGGATTTGATTTCATTAACATTGGGAGAAAGAAGGGCTCATGGACTTGCGAGGTCACCAGTATAGGTCAGTTAGAGCTCTTTGAGTGAATGAGATCATCCCAAAACAATGGGACTGTAAGGAGTTGGGGAGGGATGCTGCTGGCAGTAATTCAGGGAACTCTCATAAGGAGAAGGTGGAAGAGGAAGAACACTTGAAGGTCATTCAAGGAAGAACGTTGAAGAGCAGGGTATTTGAAGGTCACGTGGAGAAGAACCCTGAGAAAGGCTGAAGGTAATGTAATGAAATATCCCAAGTTTTAGTCTATGCTCCTCTGTCTGTGCTCTTTCCATGGATTATCTACATCACTCACTGTAAAGACTATTTACAAATACTGTCTAATAATAATCCAAACTCCTACATCCAAGTGACCATTTGCCATCTATAGTGAGATATCTAATGGAGCTTCTTAGCACAATACACTCGAAACAGAACTCTTGATTTTTCTCCTCCAAACCCTTTCCTCTCTTAGTCACCTTGATGCTATAAATGGTACTCCTGTTGTTCCAGCTGAAAATGAAGGCATCACTCATAATTTGACCAAGTCCTTCATGCACTTTCCCTGCCCCACATCAAATCTGTCACTACTTCCTATGCCTGTCTCTCAAATTCATAAACTTCCCTCCACCTCCACTTCTTTTCATCAAGCCACCAGTATTTCTCACATATATGTGATCTTCCTCATTGTATCTTTGGTGCCTCTCTTCCTTAAAAATACACCTTGATTCATTCACATCACTCCCCTGCCTAAAAACATTTAAAGTCTTTCCCATTGAAACTAAGATAAGGGGCACCTGGGTGGCTCAGTTCAGTTGAGCACCTGACTTCAGCTCAGGTCATGACCTCACAGTTCATAGGTTTAAGCCCCACATCAGGCTCTGTGCGGACAGCTCAGAGCTTGGAGCCTGCTTTGGGTTCTGTGTCTCCCTCTTTCTCTGCCCCTCCCCCACTTGCACTTTGTCTCTTTCAAAAATAAATAAACACTAAAAAATTAAAAAGAAAAGAAATAAACTAAGATAAGACACAAAATCATCATGGCCTAAAAGTTACATGTGAGCTAGCCCTGCATAACCTTCCAATTCCATTCCCCACTACTAACTTGTTCTTGACTGTGACTCAGCCACACGGATGGTTTTTTCCTCTTGTGTGAACGTGCCAAGCTCATTCCCTTCTCAGAGGCTTGGCACTGGCTATTCCTTCTGCCCCTATACTCTATCCCAATCTTTGTAGGACTGCCGGCTGTTATTCGGGCCCCACTCAGGTGTCTCCTCCTCACCACCTCTAAGGACCCTATGAAATTACCCAGCTCCAGCTACAGCCACACTGTAACACATCACCTTAATCCATGACACTCTCCTGCTAACTTGTCAATTACCCTCTTTCCACCACCCATTCCCCACTGCTATGTTCTCCAGAATCTATAAGATTACCTGGTGCTTACTGAATGCTCAGTTAATATTCATTCGATAAGAGACGAATAAATAGGAGCACCTTGGTGACTCAGTCAGTTAAGCATCTGACTCTTGACTTTGGCTCAGATCATGAGTGATCTTAAGGTTCGAGGGATTGAGCCCACATCCAGCTCTGCCCTCACAGCACTGAGCCTGCTTGGGATTGTCCCTCTCCACCTCTCACTCCCTACCCCTCCCCTGGTTGCTTTCTCTCTCTCCAAATGAAATAAATAAATTTTTTTTAAAACAGATGAATATATAGAAGGTACGGATCTGAAAGGAAACTCTATGGGAGGAGGAGGCGGCAAGCAGCCTGCTCACTTTTTCACCAAAATATATTTTTCTCCACCAGGAATCCCCATTTAAAAATCTGGTTCCATTTGCAATATTTTATTTTGCATTCGAGGACCTGAATACTTGATCTGTGGTTCTTTTTGACAGCCTAGGAGTTATGCCAACAAAATTAAAAATCCACCCATCCTGTTGAACTACCAGAAAGATGCTTTCCATGCATGCAAACTCAATATTTATACTGGAATACAGAAACGTGATTCTGGAAGGAAAAAAAAAAAAGTCACCAGAAGATACAATTCATTGCAATCTAGCTCTGCTTTCTATTTTTCACCTTGAGCAGATGACTTGAACTGTCTGAGCCTTAATAGCCCAGCTGTAAAGTAGGCATACCAATACTGGCCTCTTCTTACCTACCGGGTCTGGTTTAACTCATAAAATGGGAAAAATATATAACTGTGGTTTAAGGTTAGAGATTTTATAGTTTATGGAGCTTGTGAATTTTTTGATAGCTTTGGAGAAAAGAGTGAATTATTATTTTTACAGTCATAATTCAGAGACAGTTTATCCTATTATATAACTTTGAAAAGAATTGTTTTTTAACCAGAGAAATAACATGTTTACATTATGAACTGTGCTGCGCTAGTAATGGGGTCCGTCACTACAGCATCAATGAAAAGGAAGACGCTAGAATGAGAGAAATGGAAAATCAATTTATCTACTTTTCCAACCCAACATTCATATGCTGACACTGAGTGTTGACGGTTATTGAGTCAAGTATCAGATGTTTATGCCATGTCCCACACGGTACAGGCTGCTGAGGTTTTCTTCTGCAAATTCCAATTGCCTGACATAAGCTCCAAGGAGGATTTCTTTCCTCTGTTCTACATCCAGGGTATTGCACTGACCATTTTCCACCTGTGTTTGGTAGAGTGAGCTAACTGACCTAATAGTTATGTAAGTTAGAATTGGTTATTGCTGCAAATAACAAAACAAAAACAACGAGAAAACAAAGCAAAACTTGACTAATTGGCTCAAACACATTGGGGCTCATTTGTCTCTTCTAACAAGAAATCTAGGAAAGGGCAGTCAGTCTAAATCGATATGATAAGTGGATGATGTCATCAGCAATCCAACAACTGTGTGCTCTTAAATACGTAAAAACCATTCTGCAATTCAACCTAATTTTCATGTTTGTCAATTTCCGTTGTGTGCCTACTTCCACCACCTTTGACTTTGAGCTACCAACATGACATAAGTGAATGCAGACTTACAGAGTACTCAGTAGCATGCCATCACAAAGTTTTTTCCATCATACATCTAATACATGTAGGTAATCTCCAGAGTATCATTAGATGATAGTAAAGCATAATAGAAGAATTAGGAAATTATGAGTTTGGGTCATTATCCTCTAATATAATTTTTTTTATCTTATTGTGAGTATATATAAGGCAGTTTGTAATAATGACTGTGCTTGAACAATAGGTTTGCAAAACTCCTGGAAATTTAACAGTCAACTCTTGCAAACAGATGCAAGCCATGTCTGGCACACCACAAATGCAAGCTTTTCACATCCTTTCTCTCTGCCCTCTTCAATGAGTAGACAGACCTTCATCTCCATACTTGGTGCCCCATGGTCACAAAATGGCTGCTGACCCTGTAAGCCTCACATGTGCATTCCAGGCAGGAGGGGGAGAAAGGGGTAAAAAGTTTAAGTGGCATGTCAATTTTTAAAAAGTACTTCCCAAAGCCCTAACTGAGTGACTTCTGGTTACAACCCATTGGCCAGAATTGTGTCAAATATGCCTAGATTAACGATGGCTAGTCAGAAAGGAATCATGGGTGAAGGCTGGGTTGGCCAACCAAATGGGTCTCCCATAACAATAAGAATATATTTCTAGAACTCCAGTGTTTGAGACACCATGCCATGCTCGGTACAATAACGCAGAGATGAAAATAGAGTGTTTCAAGACTCAGTGCTTGTCCTCAAAGATTCTTGGAAGATAAGATATGGAGCTATAGCCAACAATTCCAGGTGAATTCTCCTTTAACAGCACTGTAAGAGCCGGGCATTGGTTCAGAAGCTAAGTACCTCTGGACTTGGCAGAGGCCGGCATCACTCTGGGCTGGGTGGCCCATTTCAACAGAAGGTCTCATCATTTCAGAAAGAGGAGTCAGGTCAAACAAGTAACTGCCAACAGGTTTATAAATTCTGCTTAATTTGAATCATTAGTTAGTGTGCATGGGTATGGCCTTTGTACGCTCCCCTATTTCAGTTATTTTAGCTAATTGCATAGGAGACTTAAAATCGCGTTGAAACACACGGACTAAAATTAAATTACTCTCTCTGCAATGACCTACCTGCTTTTTCTAGGTAACGGATAATTATCATTTTCCTAAGCTCAGTCCAAACTCTTCAAAGCCCTCTGGAATCACATTACTGGCATCGAGTGGTTTTTCAAGTGCTCCATTTTTTAAAAATTCTATCTGTCTACCCAAGAAAGAATACTACACCATTTTACACCATCATGTGACACTTGAAATGATGATAAATAATCTAAATGATGAGGATAATTCTAATTCAAGTATTATTGTCCTCTCTCTGAAAATTTCTATCATCACCAAGGTTGAATTACATTATGCCTGTATTTCTTCAAATGTTCTGAGTTTCCTCCTGGACCTGGGCAGTGCGAGGGACCCTCACTCTTACTGTGAATAGATTTCACCTAAGTGAAGGAGAATGAGGGTTGCTCTCAGTTGCCGTGCTATACAAGCCTTCCGGGCTGTGGAATCAGGCCATCAATTTTACCTGATGTAAAGGTCACTCTCTTACTGCCTTTTAGTTTTGCCCTTTTAGCTCCGTACGGGTCACCATTGAATTCCTGCCTTAAAAATTTTTTTTAGCATAATGGCCTGTCTGAACCAGTGATGGGTCTGGAAACTTCAGAGAAATTCTTGCTACAAGGTCCTTCAGAACCTGGGATAGACAAAAATGATAACATCCTCCTCTCCCTGGCTAACCCGGAAACCTTGCTTTTTCCCCATTGCTCTGTGTCTTTCCCCCACATAATTCACTTTGCCCCGTATAAAATAACATGTTAATCAGCTCTTGCCACAATAAGGCTACAAAACTAACTTCCCTGAAACACATCGCCTTACAGAAGCAAGCGTTTCTTTTCCCAGCTCCCAAATCTGTGCAGTTTCTGGGATGGCCCAGCATGGGGGCCAACTTATCTTGGCTGTAGACTTCCGGTGATGTTCAGGTCTGCCCTGTGCGTCTCCACCTGTCTTTGGACAAGCAGCTTCATGGGTCAATGTCTTTTCATAGCTGACTTCAGGAGTGCAAAGGGCAAAGAGAAACACACAATGCCTCCTGAAGGTTCAGCTTAGAGCCCACCGTTGCCAAATGTGTTTGGTTTTCCATTGGCCAAACCCAATGTCACTGGGAGGGAAATCGACTACCCTCACTGCAGTGGAAAGTAAATGAACTCACTTTAAGAAGCAAAAAAAAGAACAAAGGAAAAAAGAGAGACAAACTGAAGAACAGACTCTTAAATACAGAGAACAAGCTGGCGGATGCCTGATGGGAGATGGGGGGTGGGGGGATGGGTGAAATGGATAAAGTGGATGAAGAGGTACAAACTTCCAGTTACAAAATAAATAAGTCACAAAGATGAAAAGTACAGCATAGAGAATATAGTTAATAAGATTGGAATACGGCTCTTTGGTGACAGATGGTGAGTTACATTTATTGCAGTGAGTGCTGAATAATGTATAGAATTGTTGAATCATTAGGGGTGCCTGGGTGGCTCAGTTGAGTAAGCGACAGACTCTTAATCTCGGCTCAGGTCGTGATTTCACGGGTTCATGAGTTCGAGCCCCGAGTTGGGCTCTGCACTGACAACACCGATTCTGCTTGGGATTCTCTGTCTCCCTCTCTTTCTCTGCCTTTCCCATGCTCATGCACTCTCTCTCTCTCAAAAATAAAATAAATAAACATTAAAAAATTGTTAATCACTATGTTTTATACTTGACACGAATATAACACTGTATGTTAACTGTATTTCATTAAAATAAATAAATAAAGTCACTTGGCAAAGGGCATGAATGCAGATAATCCTTGAATAGCTCAGAGGTTAGGAGGTCAGAGCCCCCCATCCTTTGCACAGACAAAAATCCCCATATAACTTTTGACACCTCCAAAATGTAACTACTGATGGCCAACTGTTGACCTGAACCCTTACTGATAACATCAACAGTGAGCGAACACATATTTTGTATGTTTTCTGTGTTACATACCGTATTCTTACAACAAAGTAAGCTAGAGAGAGGAAAATGCTATTAAAAAATCATTAGGGGCGGGGTGAGGGGCGGAGAGGGACGCCTCTGTACCATATTTATTAGAAAAGATCCGCATGGCAGTGCACTTGTGCAGTTTGATCCGTGTAGTTTGAGGGTCCGCTGTCATTCTCATTCAGGGAGGACTTGAATTGTGAATAGTGATCCTATACCTCACAGACAGCCTTTCCCTTTTTTGAATCCTCTGCTTCCCCACAAGCCATTCACAAGTCATAGTTTTACAAAGAAGCTTTTCTGGTGACTGACTTCCTTTTCTTGTCCATGAGTGTACTTTGAATGCTCATAAAACATCCCACTAGTCACCTGGGGCCAACTAGGGGTGCTGTTCTAAAGAAAAATTTAGTGATGGGAACAAATGGCCAAAACACACTTGGTGTGGTTGATTGACAATGCGAAGTAATGCATGATTAGGAGCAAGAAGTTGACCCAGTAGGCAAGATTTTGAGAGACACAAGGCATTTTCAAAAGAAGAGGCACATCTGAAGGAGGAAAAGGTTCTCTATGGGAACAAGCATTACCTTACCTCCTACGTCATCCTAACTTTTTAAAAGTTTTATCTATCTATCTATCTATCTATCTATCTAGTAATCTCTATATCTAATATGGTGTTCGAACTCATAACCTGGAGATCAAGAGTCACATGCTCTTCTGACTGAGCCAGCCAGGCACTCCCTCATCCTAACTTTTGTAAGGAGAAGTATGATCATGTTTACCCAGTCAGTAGGCTGGTTGTATTTTTTTCTATTTTTCTATCCCTAATTTCTAACTGTCTTTCCATTATTTGATTTGCTAATCATCATCATCATCATCTTCTTCTTCATAATAAAGGCACAAATGAAGATATTCTTCAGAATGCTTTTGTAATGCAAATATTCACAGCAACCGAACAGTTGATCAGTTTTATAGATTCAGGTTTCCTTCTTTAAAAGTGGAAGTACATTCCCTACAGAGACTTATATTCGTGTCTGAAGAAACATCACCCAAGGAAACAGTAACTGGAAGATTTCATTGCAGGCAAGAGGAGACCTTGGTCGCTCAGTTCTGTGATCTCCTGGCAGATTGTTGTACGTGTTTTATCCATTTCCAATGAAAAATGGAGGAGCAGTCATTTTAGCTCAGAACAGGGCTGGATCCCATTTCTAAGTTTTGCATCCCAGATCCAGGAGCTCTGGCCATTGGTCCAAATTAGATTCTGAGAACCAGATGTTCACTGAGCCTTCCCTTGCTTTACAGATGCTGAACAAGGAGCCCCGGGGCATTCTTCAAATAAAATTGAGTAAGACTGGGTCTCCTGATTTCTCAGATGAGGGGGAGATTGTGCCAGTCACCTCCTGGGTCCTTCTTGTGCTCCCAGAGCATTTCCTGCCAGCCCCTGACAGAACCAACATAGATAGAACTTGTTTCAAATCACAACTGCCACTTATGTGCAGCGTGTCTTTGAGCAAATCACATGACTTCTCTGTGCTTCTATTTCCTTCTCTTCAAAATGAGGCTAATGCTATCTAACATGCAGGGTTATTGGAGGAGCAGATGAAGTAATACATTGCACAGAGCCTGACATGTAAGACCAGAGTGATAAATAGTCATAACAGTTAGGTGACAAATGACTGAGGTCTGTCCAGAGTTTACGTGTGCACAGAGCACTTGGTGGGGGTCTGAACGATCTTGCCTGAGACCCAGGCTGGTTTCTGGACTTTTTCTCCCCTGGGACAGCAGGACTCAGTCTGCTCAGCTAGAGAAGATATGGCGGCTCCCAGCCCTGACAGACACCATGTTTGCGGACTTGGAGAAAGCAATAATTACCCTGCAGCACACCCTCACCCACCCTGCCTAGGCTGTTGTCATTAATTTAATGACTCAGACTTGGATAAATGTACTATTTGGAGTGGAATGCAGAGAGTGGTAATGGATCATGAGATTTAGAGATTGCCCTGGGGATAGGGAGATAGATTTCCCAAAAGGTAAATGGAGCTGTGCCCCGTGGAGATTGGAAGAATAAGATGCCTGTTGGAAAGGGGCCCTGCAGGTGGGGCACAGCTGGGGAAGGAGATTGTGCCGTCAGGGCCCTGCAGGCAGCTGGGTGGGCAGTGGGAAAACGATCCTGGCCAGTCCGCTTCCTTCTCCCATGTCCCCTGAACTACCCCCAAATCCACGCGGCCAATCCGATCCAAGCTTGATGAGCGGTTGTCAGGAGAATAACAAGCAGCAAGACCTGCCTGAATCATCCTGGAGGTAAACGGTGGGCTCCACACACATGCTCATCTCCCGAGGGTAAACAGGAACTATGAGAGTTAGCACTGCTGAAATCCAGAAGGCAGACAAATATATTCTCCTGCTTCATCCTGTCTCGTGGCTTGAGAAGTTCTCTTCCTGCACAGTAGTGTCCGTCCTCCATGACTGCAGAGTCCTACTGAGGCCTGTCCTGTGCCCTCTTTTCAAATGGCACCATATGTCCCGTCAGAAATAAGGAAGACCGCTTTGTTCAGTCATGTCCGTACCTCTCCACGACTACAGGAAGAAGAGAGAGAAGCCTGGAGTTACCATCCGGTAGGCTATCACAACTCTCTCTTAAGGGAAAATTACTATAACCTTATTAAGCCTCAGTTTCCCCAACTGTAACATGGAAATAATAGCTCCTATTAATGGTTATCACTGGGCTTAAGTGAGCAGTTCTGGCTTGGCTATTGCACCTGTGCAGTACCTGGCACAAGGAAGAGTTAATGTTAGTTTCCCTCTTCCGCACCTTAGTTAATGCCCACCAAGGTCAACTCTCTCAGTCTACCTGTAAAGAATGAGTGTTTCCAACAGCATTATGACAGAAGCTCGAAGCTGGGGGCCCCAAGGAAAGCTTTGCTAGAAAATACCCAATGGAGACTCTTCAGAAAGGATATGTGGCCAGGAAACTGTAGGAATAAGGCACAGTGTTATTTCCAGAAAGAAAAAGTCACTGGTTGGAAAACGAAGGTAGTTGGACATTGTTCAAATTCCCCCCAAACTGTGTTGGTTTCTACCACGGTACGGAGCCCTCGGCAGACATCTATTGTGAGAGATGGATTAAAACAGATTGAATGAGACCTTAAAGGAAAAGAAGCCCCAAAGTAGCTTCCAGAGGGGTGTAAGCAGCCTTACCACCAGGGCTTGGAGATGGGGAGTGCTCCTGGAGGGACAGTGGCTAATTGAAGGACAGCATGCTTCTGGAGCTCTTTTTAAGAAACTGTTTGCAGAGTGACCTTGGTATCTTCAACTCTAATGAGCCCTGACCGCAGGCCAGCAGGTTGGGAACTCAGGCAATGACCTCACCCCAGGCCAGCCAGTGCTGCCATAGTGGGCAGGTGACTCCAAACTCTCGGGATTCAGCCTTCAGGTGTCTCTCTTCTAGAACGACTCCTGATGGGCTCGGCTGTGGAACTCAGTATGTTGTCCTCTCCGTGGGTCCTTGGAGGTTGTCAGAACACAAGCTGGTCCTCCTTAGCTGCTAAGTCCAGGAAAGGAGGGAGCAGAGGAGTTATGGACATGGCTTTGAGGGTTTTTGCATCATCTACGGGTTCAATATTTAGAGCAATATTGATTCGATTTATCTAGTGTTGTAACGTTCCATTGGTTGCTAGGCAACAGAGTTCTTTCTTCTCTGTTTTCTGGGTGGCTCATGGGAGTTTAACTACCAAAGAGATTACTTTGTGTATATGAAACTAAATGGACCATAGGTGCCATACATAAGTGGAGGAATACTGTTTTACCGGGCAGTGCTAGGACCACATTTCCTATCTCATCTCGGTAATTGCGGTTCACCCTCCAGAACAGGGCCATTCATATTCACATTCCCTTACAAGATACCCACTGAGAACAATTTAACACAAAGTTGGGCTGATGCATAAAACCCTGGGTTGTGTGCTGACTATTCCATCCTCATAAGGTTCTAACCCGCACTGGGGCAAGGATAGATTTATCCCTCCCCATTCTGGTCCCTCCCCGCACCCCACTGTAATAACCAAAACAGCAACCTGGATTATAAAGGGCAAATTCAGGTTTGCGCTTAAACCCCGGCATGCCCGGATGTCTCAGATCCCATCTTCTCCCCAACTCACCCTGAAATCGCCTTCCCTTGTTCGGAAGCTCTTTTGTAAGTCCTTCATACTGATGTTTACGGTTCCTTTAAAATCCCCAAGCAGAAGCAGCAGGCAACTGAGGACTGTCAGCTTGGGTTGTATGGTTCAGTGACTTGGCATTAATGACGTTTATTTTGGAACCTGTGTGATGGCCTGACCTATTTTAGGATCTCCGCGTTAACCATACCTTCCTCCCCCACTTTTCCAATTAGAAGTGAAGGCAAAAGAGATTGTGGGGGAGTTTGGACGGGAGGAGAGGGAAGAACGTGGAGCTCAGTGGTCTAGCTGTGACATTGGAAACTGGCCATAGCATTTCAGACACTGTCGTAAAGGTGATCTGCTGGAAAGGCCATGTCCACAAAATGGGAAGAGGTTCCAGAGGCACTCCCATGCTCAGGTTCCTGGGTGCGGCCACAACACACAATCCAAAGGCTGCATTTGGTGTTTTTCAGTGTTTTCTTCTCTGGAAAGACCTGTTTAGGAGAGGAATGATCTCGTTCTTCCAAAAAGAAAAGCTATCTGGAGTAGGGAAGCGGGGGCAGGGGATGGTGGTGAAGCAAATGCAGGCAAGTAGCCAACTATGCACATTTACGGAGAGCAGGAATGTAAAACAGATGTTTTGCAGGAAAATAAACCATTGCCCTGGGAGCATCATCATTGGCCTCTGGAGAATAGGGTTTCTCAGATCCAAGCAAATAACACAGTAAGTCACTGAAAGCTGCACACTCATCATAACCAGCTCTGAGGAATGGCCCTTCTGGGTCGCCTTGTCCCCTGTCTCCATGTCTTTTTTTTTTTTTTTTTTTTTTTTTTTTTNATACCTCTGAATAGATGCTCTAGCGGAACGAGGTGTTCTCACTCACACCAGAGCTTCTTTCGTGCCATGGAGGGCCAGAACAGCAAGTCCTGGCCCCCTAAAAGGGAGATGGTGACTCTATAAGCCTTTGCCTACTGACTCCAGTAGAATAACACTGAGAGGTATACGAAAACGAAGGACCCGAGCCACTATGTGGAGACCCTCACAAAACAGTTGTAACCCTCATGAAGCCAATGGGGACGTGAGGGTCATTTGGTACAGAGCACCCAGGGCAGGTGCTGCTGTGGGCAACTCAGGAACACTTCAATGGGTATCGAAAGATTCTACGCTTAAACAAATAAACCAACAGAACTGTCGAAACAGACCCATACATACCAAGAAGGAATTAACGGTTGCCAGTGAGGAGGGCCCTGGGGGGAAGGGCAAAATGGGTGGAAAGGAGTAGAAGGTACCAGCTTCCAGTCATGGGATGGAAGGCACAGCTTCGGGAATACAGCCAAGGGTATCGTACCAGCGTTGTACGGCGACAGATGGTGGCCACGCTTGTGGTGAGCACAGTGTGAGGCCTACACTTGTCCAGTCACTACGCCATACACCTGAAATTAATGCACTATGTGTGTCAACTAGGATTAAAAGGAAAAAAGATTCTGTGCTTGAATCACTCGGGACCTGCCGAGGGAATGAAAAGAATTTAGAAAATGGAGGGGGGCCCAGCATAGCACAAGACAGAAGTCAGACATGTGACATCTCCTCCCAATGGGCTGGGGTCTTAGAGCCAACAGAACTCAACTCTATCTAAGGACGCCATAACCTTAAAGGGCCAAGCAAGTCTTATTTTTTTTTTTTTTTTTTTAATAGTTTATTGTCAAATTAGTTTCCACATAACACTCAGTGCTCATCCCCACAAGTGTCCTCCTCCATGCCCATCCCCCCTCCCCCCCCACATCCATCAGTCCTCAGTTTTTGTCAGCATTCAAGAGTCTCTCATGGTTTGCTTCTCTCCCTTTCCCCCACCATTTCCGCCCTTCTTCTCCCCCTTGTTCCTCCATCAAGTTCCTCCTAACCCTCCTATACGTGCAAACATATGATATTTGTCCTTCTCTGCCTGACTTATTTCGCTCAGCATAACACCCTCAAGGTCCATCCATGTTGCTACACATGGCCAGATTTCATTCTTTCTCATTGCCATGTAGTATTCCATGGTATAGATAAACCACATCTTCTTGATCCATTCATCTGTTGATGGACACTTAGGCTCTTTCCATGTTTTAGCTATTGTGGAGAGTGCTGCTATGAACACTGGGGTACATGTGCTCCTATGCATCAGCATTTCTGTATCCCTTGGGTAAATTCCTAGCAGTGCTATTGCTGGGTCATAGGGGAGTTCTATTGTTAGTTTCCTGAGGAACCTCCACACTGTTTTCCAGATGGGCTGTACCAGTTTACATTCCCACCAACAGTGTAGGAGGGTTAAAGGGCCAAGCAAGTCTTAAGAGAAATAAAATACGGGAACAAGTGTCCACCATGATAAGTCATTAAAGCTGAACACTGTGGCATGTTCGCACAGCAAATTGTTCCCTCGAAACCAAGCCCACGGAACACATCTCATAACGATTTATTTAAATGAATCTTTTCTGTGACCTGGGAAGTTTATCGACAAAATCAGAAACAGTATTTTTTCAAGGCACTCCTCTTTGCCTTTCTAAATCTTCTCTTGGACTTTCACATGCCGGGTAGGCACTAATAGACTTTGGGTTCCAAAGTATTATTTTAGAAAAGCAAGCTCAAAATACCAACCTGTCAGACATTGTCTAAAGTTATTAGCCTATCTGGTGGATGCCTTGCAGAGGCTGGCTGGAAATTTGGCCAGATATTTGTTTCCTCCTTTCCTATTTATTTCTTTCCTTTCCTGAATGTGTTTTCCTGGGACTCTGATGCACATATTTATAATTACAGCAGAAAAATGGAGAAGGAGGTGATTAGTGTTCTTTCCCTATTCCTGGAAATGCTTTTACCTCTAGCTTAACAGTGTTATATACTGAGAGTCTGGAGAGAATATTGAAGAAGGAGAGAAAGTATAAGGAGAAGGAGGGAAAGAAGGATGAGGAAGAGGGAAGGAGGAAGAAGAAGAGGAAGAAAAGAAGGAGGTCCCTGCAAATTATAGTTTAAGTCCTCAGACCCAGAAGGTCATCAAAACTGAAATTGCTTGCCCCTCTGTAATTCTGTCCCACTGAAAGAACAGACCTTTCTCTACGTGGACTCAGGTTGACCAGAGGAATGTTGTGCCTTGAAATTAATTAGAATAAATTAATTCCTTAATATAACCTACAATGAACATGAAAAAAGGGCTGAAAAGCATTAATGTGCTGATTAAAAAGAGTGACCAGAGGGATGTCCGCTGATGGAGCCTACACACAGGTGGCTTTGAAAGCCATCCACCCCTCTGACGGTTGGATCGCAGCCAACCAGTTAGTAACTGCTTGGTTGCTCAACTGATTCAGCTGGTTTGTTATGAAAATAATCCACACTCTACCTCACTAGCATCCTCACTTTGGAACCAGTTTGCCGGGTGCAATCTTCACTGTTCAGCCTGAGCTCACATGGTGGGGTGGGTGACTACCACTGGTTTAAGCCGAGCTAAGGAAGTCGGGTGAAGGAGAAAGTTCACAGAAAGTCCAGCAGCCCGGAGAGGAGCAAATGAGGACTGGCTGCCGACAGCTAACTCCAATTTAAGAGGGAAACTGAATTGAGACAGTGGAACCACCAGAGAGAAAACCACGTGATTCTAGAAAATTCCATCTTAAAACGTGTCAGAGGAGCACAGTTTTTCCCAGGCCTCAGTGTTCAGGATACAGCCCTAGAAAATGAGATGGAAGAACCGGTGAGGCGGTCTGATCCCTCTGTGAGGGAACCTGGCGAGGCGGGATTATCAGTCAGTGACATGTCAGGGCCCTCCTCCACACGGAATGCCATTTCTATTTTTGTAATCCAGAAGTTTTTAGGAAAAGCTCTTGACTGGCCTTTTGTGAGGTCCAGGAGAAGGGCAGGGAAGTCCACTGAGAGCTAGCTGCCTACTCTAAACAGCTGGGCTCGAGCAGGAACGACATGAGCGTAGACGTCCATTTCTGGTGCCTTGCAACAACATGGCTCCAGGGAGACACAGGGGCAGTGACTCTTTTCTAATTAGTCAGAGAAGCTTTTGACGACAACCCCGGGAGTCCCTTATCCCAAAACATCACTTGTCGCAGGAGCGCATCAGCCCACGGAAGCATCCTGGGTGAGACGGATGGGTGGTGCCTGATTCTCACTCTCCTGCGGGCTTCCCTTGACAGGCTGCTCCAGTGACTTAGGGCTCCATCGGTGGCCCCCATCTGATTCATCACTTGGTGATTCATCTTTCCCAGCAAGCTATGGCTCCCGTTTTGTAACGCCCTTCCATTCTTCTCCTTTGAAGAGAGACAAATAGGTGATGAAAGCCAAGCTTGGAAAAAGAATGTAGCTTCTGGCTGCCAGAACTAACCCATAGTAAGAAGGAGAAGTGAACGGACTATCAGATCAATTTCAGGGAAGATAATGCATATTGACAAAACAGTGCCCTTTTGCATCTACTGGGTCGCTTTTATTATTTTGCACATTGGCATAAATCCCGTGAACATCCATGGCAATGTATGAACAAGTAAGTGGATTTTTATCTGAACATTATGATTATTTAAAGGTAAACACATTTTGGGGGGTGCCTGGGTGGCTCAGTAGGTTGAGCATCCAACTCTTGATATCAGCCCAAGTCATGATCCTAGGGTCATGGGATCCAGCCTCACATTAGGCTCTGTGCTAAGCATGGAGCCTGCTTTAGATTCTCTCTCTCTCTCTCTCTCTCTCTCTCTTTCTCTGCCCCTGTTTGCTCACATGTGCTCTCTCCATCTTTCTAAAGTAAAGTAAAATAAAATAAAATAAAATAAAATAAAATAAAATAAATGTAAACATGTTTTTAAAAGAAAATTATATTTTGATCCTTAACTCTCTACACCTATCAATATGTTGAATGGTGCATTTCTTTTCTAAAAGGTATTACTTCCATTTTTTTTTTAATGTTTTATTTATTTCTAGCAGAGAGAGAGAGACAGCGTGGACAGGGGAGGGTCAGAGAGAGAGGGAGTCACAGACTGAAACAGGCTCCAGGCTCTGAGCTGGCAGTCAGCACAGAGCCCGACGCGGGGCTCGAACCCACGAACCGCGAGATCATGACCTAAGCGAAAGTCGGACACTTAACCGACTAAGCCACCCAGGCGCCCCAGTATTACTTCCAGTTTGAATTCTGTTACATATTGTCTGTTTTGGTCATTAGAATTACCTATGCTTCATATTTTTACAATATTTTCAAGCAATATTTATTGTGTTTTTATAGCAAAAGCAATGCACATCCATTAAGTGAACTTAGAAAAAATGAAATTTCTGGCTAATATAAAGGGAAGAGAAACCCTATTATACTACCCCCCAAAGATCATCATGGTTCATAACTTGTTGAATTTTATATTTTTATATATAAACATACATATTATACAAAACAACAGTGACACCTGGGTGGCTCAGTCAGTTGAGTCTCTGACTGTGGCCTAGGTCATGATCTCATGGTTCGTGAGTTTGAGTCCCACATCAAGCTAGCTGTTGTTAGTGAGGAACCTGCTTAGGATTCTCTCTCTTTCCCTCTCCCTCTGCGCTTCCTGCACACATGCTCTCTCGAAAAAAAAATTTTTTTTTAAGAAAAAAATATATACATAAATTAGGATCTTCTAATGTAAGGGTAACACAGTAACACTTGCCTTTGTCTATGAACAGCCTTCTTCCTGGCCACCCCCAATCTGCCTTCAATGCCTATCTATCTAGAGGGAGTTTCTTAGAAAAAAAACAAACACAGAGCTAAAGCAAAATTCAGCTTCTGGAATTCAAAATGAGGACTTTGCCACAGACAATACCTCGCAATCCCAGGCATTTTCTTAAGTAAGTTTTGCCTAAATCTTGTCATCTCCTCTATCCCCATACATCCCAAACCAACTGTTTTAATCATCCAGATTAGAGATCTTTATTTAAGAGAAGTCCAGATGGAAAGAAGAAAGGGAAAATCCCATCTGCCAATGTAGATGTGCCAATCTCTGCCCCACCTCCACCCCCAATCCCCCATACCACACCCCCGCCTTCAGCCTGAGAAGGGCAGGTACATAGATGGATGAAGGTGAAGACCATAGGAGACTGTGTTAGTCTGTTTAGGCTGCTCTAACAAAAATACCATAACCTGGGTGGAGGGACAAGAGATTTCTTTTAAAAAGCCTGGGGTTTCTTTTATAAAGGCATTAATCCCATTCCTGAGGGTTCCATGAGTGACTTCCTAAAGGCCCCACTTCCTACTGCCATCACATTGGGGATTGGGTTTCAACCTATGGATTATAAACACTCAGTCTGTAGCAGAGCCCCTGTGCATTATTCCTCATCTGGGCCTCTTAAAAATGTTTCCCCTAAGGCTTCCCTTGCATTGCACTGGGGTGCAGTCATGTCTATTCAGCTGTAGACCATTAATCAGGCAGGGACACACCCTGGGGTTTGGCTCTCCTGGGGCTGTCCTGGGTTCCTGAATAACAAGGACACAGAGTAGAGGGCCAGAGGAGCTGCCCAGGGATTTGGCAGTGCAAGGTGTGCTGGCATGGGCCTCCTAGGCTAGCCGGCTGGCTGGAGAATGGAGGAAGACGCTCCGAGATCACTTTTTTTACAAAAGGTATCAGAGCACTGACGTTTTTGAGCTCATAATATTGCCTCAGCTCTAGGTCAACTGGACAATGTCTTTGAAAAACAAAACAAAATTCCGACAAAGGGCAAATGGTTGGTAAATTTCCTAGGTCCTTACATTCCCTGGAATATTTTGCTTCTCCCTTCAGCCGTGAATTAAAACTCAGCCAGATTTAAAATCCATGGATCTAAACATTTCTCCTGTAAAACTCTGTTTATTCCAACATCTTCTGATTATTATTTCAACACATTTCGGCATTTCCTGTTAAAGAGTAAAAGTCTGAAGCTGACCTTATTTTTCATTATCTTGAGTGGAATTTTATGTCTTTTCTGCCTGGACATTTGTAGTATTTTATATGGTTTATTTTAATTTTTAGAATTAAAAACAATTTTTTCCAGGTTATGAATGTGTATATATTGCCTGTAATAACAGCAAGGCGTTTCAATCTTTAAATTCAAAGATCTTTTTTTCCAATTCATATAGAGTCCTTAAATACACTTTCAGTGTTTAAACTTTATTCCATTTGTTCTGTCTCTTTCCTCTAGAAAACTTAATTTTACCTTTGTTTTGTGTCCTCTACCTCTATCTAATTCTTCTTGCTTTAACTATGACTTCTTTCCCCCTGAACTCTGGAACAGCTTCTCAAGTTTGCCTTCCACATTACTGAGAAGTTTGATCTTGACCATGTATATCAGGTTCTTCCATTTCTTCCTGTAATTCTTCATTCTCCTTTTTGTTTTGTTTTGTTTTGTTTTTGATCGCAGCTGGTTAAATCCCCTTCGTTAATCTCACCCTAGAGGGAGCATTGGTTAGTAGAGCTCTCTACATTTTTTAGGATCTGATATGCATTTATCTTGTTCTAAATTTTGTCTCCTCCCATCCCCACAGCTCAGCCCTATAATATTGAGAAATAATGGAACATTTGTTTATTGATTAGAAGGCGGAGGCAATACAAATGAGACCCAAAGTTTATAATGACTCAAATAGATACACATTTTTAACTGATTTAAGAATTCAGAATTTCCTATGCAGCACCTGGGTGGCTCAGTCAGTTAAGCATTTGTCTCTTTTGACTTCAGCTCAGGTCATGATCTCACAGTCATGAGATTGAGCCCAACGTTGGGTTCTGTGTGAGCATGTAGCCTGCTTGGGATTCTCTCTTTCTCTGCCTCTCTCAAAAAAAAAAAAAAAAAAGCATTAAAAAAAGGGTTCAAGAGTTCCTGACAAACAAGAAGCTCTCCTCCACATAGTGACTCAGAGATTCAGGCTCTTTGCATTGCTATTCAAAAGATGGAGGAAGAGAAAGAGAAAAAGGAAGAGACATTGTCTCCTAAGAAGTCTTGGCCTGGAGTTAGTATAATTCATATCCACTCACATTTCATTAAAAATAATTAATTCTTGGGGTGTCTGGTGGGGGGGCTCAGTTGGTTAAACATCTGACTTCAGCTCAGGTCATGATCTCATGGTTCATGGGTTCAGGCTCCGCGTCGGGCTCTGTGATGACAGCTCAGAGCCTGGAGCCTGCTTTAGATTCTGTGTCTCCCTCTTTCTGCCCTTCCCCCACTTGTGCACTGTCTCTCTCTCTCTCTCAAAAATAAATAAAAACATTAAAAAAAAAAAGAAGTAACTAATTCTTGACCATATCTAACTGCAAGGGAGGCTGGAAATGCAGTCTAGCTGGGTGTTCAAGAAAAAGGGAACACGTTTTGACAAACAAGTCCCCCACGGTGTGAGACTAGGACCATAGCACGTACAGCTGTATAGACCGTCTCTGCCTCCCTCCTTGTCAACATTGCTTTTCACGGTTGCAGAAGATACAACTCTCGGTGCAACTACTATGACTCCTCTGTCTCCTTACTTCCTGGCTATTTTGAGGAAGACATTCCACCCATCCCAGTCTGAGCCCCTGGAATGCAGACTCTATAACCAGGCCAGGCAGCCTGAAGACATGCTAGAAATTAATCAGAGAAAATAAACAGGAGAAGAGAATGTGTCCAACACAAACTAATCTCTTTCCTTTAATTACTTGGGAACACACTTAGGTCTTTCTCTGGCAGCAGAGGCAAAACAAACCAATCTCACTGAGCTAATGTACCTCTAGCTCAATAGTTCTCAAAGTGTGGTCGTTGGGCCGGCAGCATCGACAGCATCTGGGTACTGATTAAAATGCAAGCCTTCAGGCCCCACTCCAGACCTAAGGAATCAGAAACTCTGGGAAGGAGACCTGGCAATCTGTGTTGTAACCAGCCCTCCAGGTGATTCTGTTACGACTGCTCTGACTAATGCTTGGCTGTGACCTGGGCCATAGCAAAGTGCCCATTGTCAGCTCGTGGCGCTTCATTTTAGTCGCAAGCAAAACACTTAAGAAGGTATATTTGAAATTTTAATCTTGCAAAACTGAAAGGAAAAGAGCAATGATAGTAAAACTCACTCTTCTGGTTGGGCTGATGGGGAAAACATAAAACTTAAGCCTTTGTTAAGTGGGAAGCTTCCAGCCTCATGAAACAAACATGAAAACCTGTTTTCTTTGACACTAACTAGCTAATTCTTGGTGCCAGATCAAAATGACCATCAGTAATGAACACGGAGTCATAAAATAGCTGATGTGAAAGAATCTCATATATCGTCAACTCCATCTATCCATTTTATAAACTGGAAAACTGAGGCCCAGGAAGAATAAATGGGTCTTCCAAGGCCCGCTTCTCATCGGAGGGGGAGCCACAACTAGAACCCAAAACCCCTAATTCCTGATCCAGCTCCCTTTCTGCTAACATCATCTCATGAGACCCTGTGTGGAAAGCCCCTGAAACACGTCAAGTATTTTTAAAAAGTGGCTGTGTTAAATTAATATTGAATAGGGTCCAGATAATTTGAATTCCAAATCTTAAAGAGCCAAAGTTAAACGTGTGTGCAAATTTGTTCTGTAAGCCTTGTCCAAATGCAAATAAAAAATGAATGAACAGTATTGCCTTAGAATTATAGAACACTTCGGAACATTGATATTGATACTGCAAAATGTAATGAAAAGGCATCAGACGGCAGCCTCAGATATCTCCTTTTCACGGTTTCCTCTAGAATGCCTCTGACGTCATAAAAATCTGAGAGAGATGTCCACCAAATGTAAGGTCAGTATTTCTGAATAGAGGAAAACAGTGCGCAGATTCCTATACCTTATTTCACAAAGAGAGAGATACCCATGCATCAGAGAGGGTGGGAAGCCACCTTGCCCCTCCCTCGTTCCTCACGGTCTAATCCCAAGAGGTTATCGGAAAAGCAACAAGGTGGACAGCATAAATACTACCGTAGATGCCAGTAGACAGGACAGGTCTTCCGCGTCTGCCTGCCCCAGCCCCACCCCATCGTTCAACACCCCTTCCAAGACTCTGACGCCCAAGACCCCACAAGGCTGACTGAGTCTAAGACTTTCCCTTTCTCACCCAAACAAGGGCCATACACTGCTCCAGACCTAGAACATTTCAGAATGTTCTGAATTCAGTTTTTAAGGGTATCATTATTACCAACTTAAGTGCAGAATTGCTACCTTATAGGCTGGAAAGAAAGAAAGAAAGAAAGAAAGAAAGAAAGAAAGAAAGAAAGAAAGAAAGAAAGAAAGAAAGTAACTGCCCATCACTTGGGAAAAGTTAAACTGTAAGTCCTACAGTGGTTGGTTGAACTGTTCGTTCTTCAAATGGCGGTGGAGACCTAGACATTGAGTATTGAGACCTCCTGAAATTTAAAATCATATTTACCAGGACACCTGGGAGTCTCAGTCGGTTAAGCATCTGACACTGGATTTTGGGTGAAGTCATAATCTCACGGTTTGTGAGTTTAAGACCTGCATCAGGCACATGCTGGTAGTGTGGAGTCTGCTTGGGATTCTCTCTCTCTATCTCTCTCTCCCCACCCCTTCCTGCTCTCCCTGTCTCTCTCTCTTTCTGAAAGTAAATAAACTTTAAAATATATATATATTTACCAAAATTATAGTTGCTTTCTGTATAAGTGGATTTTTCAATGATTTTTTTAACTTTTAGTTTTTTATATTTTTTCACCACTATTGTTATCCTTAAGACTTACTAAATGCTCAAAATTCATAAAATAGTCTACTTTAAGATAATACTATTTATTGGGCACCCACCAGCTATTACATGATTTGTCTTTTTTTTTTTTTTTTAGTTTTTTTTATGTTTATTTATTTTGAGAAAGAGATAGCACGTGCAGTGGAGGGGCAGAGAAAGACAGAGAGACAGAGAGACAGAGAAAATCCCAGGCAGGATCAGCACTGTCAGCACAGAGTCGAACATGGGGCTTGAACCCACAAACCATGAGATCATGACCTGAGCCAAAACCAAGAGTCGGAGGCTCAACCGACTGAGTCACCCAGGCGCCCGACATGATTTATCTGGTTGGAATTTTGCAGCAAGTTTTGGAAGTATAATATTTTTCACCTCCACTTTTTAAATGAGGCAACTAACACTTTGAAATGGTAAGAAATTGGCGCACGGCCCCACGGCAAGCAAAAGGCAGAGCTGGGACAGTAGCTCAGGACAGTCACGCTCTCCGTCACTGTACCGAGCTGCTGCGAAAAAGGCAAACAACTCAGGTCCTATCCAGGAAGGACCAGCACACCAACTGTGGGCATTATTTCCCCAGGCTACTTATTCTCCGAAGCCATAACGAGCAAATCATTATATGCTCAGATCAGGCTTGACAAGAAATGTTCAGCACTCACAGGCCTGTTCAAAATTGAGTCGCTCAATCCTCTTTATGCACTGATATCAGATCCTGAAGTGTCACCGTGTCTGTAAATCCTTCGACTTTCTTTCCATAGAGAAGCAGTATCTGTGTCCCTTCCCCTGAATCTGAACTGGCCTTTAGTGATGGAACAAATAGAACACACGGGAAACAAGGCCCTATCACAATGCCCTATCAAGGCTTCCATCTTGCTCACGGGGATGCTCTGTTTTGAGTTCTGGAGCACTTATGGCCACCCTGATGGAGGATGCTCCGGCCACGAGAGGGTGGTCCGGCGCATCGCCCCTGCTGAGAACCCAGCTGACAGCCAAGCACAGACCATCACACACTTGAGTAAAGATGTCCCCACACCCCTGTAGCCTCCAGATGACAGATCACCCCCCACATGGAGTCTTCCGGCTAAAATGGAGACACCGTGGGTCAGAGACAAACCATCCCTCTCTAATTCCTGACCCACGGCTTTCATTAGCCTAATCAAACAGTTGCCCATGCCACCGAGTTTTGCGGCATCCGCTGTGTGCCATGAGTTGTCAACACACACCTCAGCTTCGATGCCAGCCTGTTCTTTCCGTAGCCATCCGTTTTACTGAATTCTTACCAGATGGATTTAAGGCTTGGGGGTTATTTGGACAGGACTTATAGCCTCTGATTTCTTTTTCCATAAAACTAGGACAAGCGGCAAGCTCCCTGAAGGCAGGAAAGGGTTTGTCATTTTGACAATTGTGTTTCAACAACAGCCACAGCACCCAGAGCCTACGGGTAGGCTGCTTCCATTATCTATCACGTTGTTGAAGCCACTCCAAAACTTAATGGCTTAACACGAGGGTCGGCAAATTATGGTCTGCAGGCAAATTCAGCCTGCCAACTCTTTTGGTAAATAAAGTTTTATGGGAATACAGCCACGGCCATTTACTTACATAGTGTCTACAGCTGCCTTGGCTACAGTGGCAGAATTGACTGGTTGCAACAGACTATAAAGTCCTCCTTCTAAACCTAAACTCTTTACCATCTGATCCTTAACAGAGAGTTTGCCAGCCCCTGGCTTAACATAGTGATGATTTATTATTTTTCCCAATTCTGTGATTGGCTGGGCTCGGCTGAGCAAGGTTTTTCTTCTTGTTTTTGTTTTTCTCTGCCTGGTCACTGATGAAGCTGCTTTCCTCTAGAGCCAGGCAGGTGCTAGAACATTCCATGTGGTCCCCTTGCACGTCTGGAGCCTTAGCACCCTCAGCTGGGACATCTTAATTTCCCTACATGCAACCTGTCTCTGGCTTCTCGATATTCATTCGTCTATTCCAAGTGTCTTCATTAAAACTTCCAAGAAAGAACAAAAGCGGAAGCTCCCACGCCTATCAAGATCCAGGTCCGGAACATACTCTTGCATTCTGTTGGCCAGGGCAGGTCAGGAGAGATGGAAGGAGAGCGACCTTCCAGTCTGCTTGGAAGGAGAACCTTGGAAATACAGAGAGAGCAGAAACTGTGCATGGCCATCTTTGGCTCTACCACATAAGGCATGCAGTCAGTACTTGCTGAATGAATGCAGGAGAGCTCACAAAGGCACAATAGTAGAAAGAAAAGCTTATCTACATAGGGAGGCCAGGTCTCCACGAGCTGTTGGCACTAAGAGCCAGTGGAGCTGAAGGAATGCACAGTTCTGGGTGAGCACAGAAAGAAAGTGAGAGAAACCATGAATGTAGTCAATGAAGCCATCTGGGGACAGACAGCTGCTAAAGGGGAAATGGAGGGGAGATCAGATACCAGGTTTACATGTCAGGAGACACCAAATATCCTCAGAATAAGTACGAGAATCAGACTCCGCCAGTCAATGTCAGACAAGAGCTAGCATGGTGACTGATGGGGAAGCAAAGGAACGGACTTCTGTGTGTTTCGACAATGTGTGGATGAATGTACCGGATTGCCTTCTACTATATTGGTGCTATGTCAGACCAGATGGCTGAGCTCTTGGAGGTGATTGCCCAGGCTCATGAGTTGTGTCACCACAGCATCTGACAAAAAACAATCTGAACTTAGTAGGCTTGGAAGAACTCGTTACCACCCAAGAAAAGGACATAGCATCTTCAACAACGACCAAAAAGCATTACCTTCCAACGGTGGATGTAGGCTTGCAACTAACAGAGCCAACAGCTCCGCTGGCACATTGATTGGAAGAAGAAGATGACCCTTGTTTATCTCACTTAATTCTGTGAGGAGGCTAAAATGTCCCCCATTTTACAAAGGAGGAAACTGAGGCTTGAGAGGCTTGTGAGATTAAAGAACTCTCCCACATGAATGTCATTAAGATACAGAAGAGACAGGATTTGGACCCGGCTCTGCTGGAGTCTAAGAGTCACGTTGCTTCCCTGTGGAATACAGAAATTGCCATGTAAAGAAAAAATAAAAATATGAGGCTCTGTCTGCCTAGAGGAGTGTGTCTCAAAATATGTCCCAAGTAATACTAGTCCTTTGAGATGATCCCCAAAAACAATGACCCCAAGGTAAATGAGTGTGAGAGCAGATACAAGGCAAAGTCCCCTTTTGAAAGTCACATGATCACACATGTAATTAGAGAGAAATCTAACATCCAAATCTCCTTCGTTGAATTGTCCACTAATATCCTGAAGAAGTAGTGTTTTTAAAGAACATACTTTGAGAACACACCTGGGTGGCTCAGTCAGTTAAGTGTCCGACTTTGCCTCAGGTCATGGTCTCACAGTCCATGAGTTCGAGCCTTGTTTTGGGCTTTGTGCTGATGGCTCAGAACCTGGAGCCGGTTTCGGATTCTGTGTCTCCTTCTCTCTCTACCCGTCCCCTGCTCACGCTCTCTCTCTCTCTCAAAAAATGAATAAACATTTGAAAAAGAGAGAACATGTTATCTAGGAAGAAGAAGCTGTGAGACACCACTATTTTTATAATCTCATTAGATATGTAACCGTGGAGAACACATTTTTGGCAACCGCTAGAATCTGGAGTACCCAATGAAGGCTGAAACGGTTCTAAGACAAATAAAAAGAGGCCTCGTTCTTCACAGTCTAAAATAAGCTTATAAATCTTGCTGCTACACTAAATTAAAATATTAAAAAGCCATAATCAGGTTATTGAAGAACAGACCCCTCCCAAGAGTGGCTGTAGGTATCAGCATTAGGGACACAGCGTTGCACCTGGAGGGCCACAACTCCAGCATTTTGCAGAAACAGAGAGCCGATCTGACCCGGTTGATCTGGCCTGTCGCATCTGGCTCAGGGTTCATTTCTCCTGTCGGATCTGTAAGGACACCTGGAAAAGTCAGCCTCTTTCTATCTTGCCATGTTTACGTAATCCCAGTAACTTAGAATGGGCAGGATAGTTACCGGTGCATTGCTGGTGGAAATGTACATGCTACAGCTGCCAGGGAAGACAGCACAGAGTTCTTCCAGATATAAAATCAGCATTGCTATTGGATCCAGCAATTGCACTTCTGTGTATGCGCCCGAACGAATTAGAAGCAGGGACTCAGTGAGATAGCTGTACATCCATGTTCATAGCAGCATCAGTCTCAGTAGCCAAAAGGCAGAGGCAACCCGTGTCCATGACAGGTGAATGCATGAAGAGAAAGTGATATATACATACAATGGAATATTACTCAGCCTTTAAAAAGGAAGGAAATTCTGACACCAGCCCCGGCGCATGAACCTGGAGGACATTATGCTCAGTGGCGTATGCCAGTCACAAAAAGACAAATACCATATGATTCCACTCCCATGAGGTGCTTTGAGTAGCCAGATTCATAGTGACAGAAAGCAGCGTGAAGAGTGTCAGGGACTGGGGGAAGGGGAATGGGGGGTTCCTGTTCTAGGGGTAGAGAGTTTGAGTTGCATAAAATGGAAAGGGTCATGAGATGGACGGAGGTGATGGCCGCGCAGCAGTGCGAGTGTATTTGATATCACCAAACGAGACGCCTAAAAATGGTTGAGGTGGCAAATTTTTTGTTACATACAGTTTAGATCATCAAAAAAGAAAGAATTGATGTGAGGGCTGGATTACACTAGCAAGGGAGAAGGGAGCCTTTCTAACACAGAAGCTGAGCCCTGACCCCTCCGCGCTCCTGGCTAGCATCAAACAAGGGCGGCACCAAGACCTTCCATCCAGCCCCCGGAACTGCTCTCCCAGAGGGAGGAGGCGGGCAAGTCCATGCCTGTGGTAGCGGCCGCACTAAGTCACCCGCCCACCCAATCCTGCATTCACACCAGGCAGGGGGCAAGGATCCCCCACGTCTAACTTACCGCCAGCCTTAGGGTCCTCTTCATGCAATGAGGGAGGTTTCACACTGAACAAAAGAGCCAGTTTAAACAACAACAAAGAATTGCTTCACACCTAATGAGGATCAGGTAGTGAAAGAAATAAGAAGCCCGGTCTCTCATTTCTATTTCCTCTTTTTGCCATGAGAACAAGGCGGGGCTCATGACACCTGGCTCTGGAAGGGACCCAGGATGGGTCGGCCTTTGACAAGGGCTTGTATTCACCAGCCTCTGGGTTAACCAGTCCTCGAAGCCTCTTAGACCCTGTAAGGTTTGTGTTAAGCCCGCTATCTTCCCCACTGCCATTTATTTGTCATTTTCTTATAAATTTCCTCCTCTTCAGACCAGCCTGGAAGGAAAGGACACTTCTGAAGCAGTGGCAAGGGAAGGGAAGTGGTCATCAAAGCCACAACAAAGTGCCGTTTTACTGCTACAGAATTGAAAGGAAGGAAAGAAAGAAAAAGATCATTTTATGCAATCGTGGCTCTTCAATAAGTTGAGCTCAAGCATCTCCTGAGAGCGTTTTATGTGGGTGCAATGACTCGGACAGCATGGTGACGAGCACCAGGAGCCACACAAATAGGGGCATCTGGGTGGTGCAGCCTCCAGCTCTTGATCTCAGCTCCGGTCTTGATCTCAGGATCATGAGTTCAAGCTCTGATCTGGGCTCCTCGCTGGGCATGGAGCCTACTTAAAACAAAACAAAACAAAACACAAGGCAAAACAAAACAAGAAAAGAGTAATACAAACAAATACACCTTTTCACTCAAGGGATTTCTGTTCAAGAAATAATTTAGAAACAAAAATCTATATGCATTAGAATAAGGACCTCAGAATAATGTCCAATATTTAAAAAAAATTTTTTTAATGTTTATTTATTTTTGAGGGAGGGAGAGAGAGAGTGCAAGCCAAGGAGGGGTGGGGCGGGGGGACAAAGGATCAGAAGCAGGCTCTGCTGTCAGCATGGAGCCTCGTGTGGGGCTAGAACTCACAAACAACAAGATCATAAACTGAGCCAAAGTCAGATGCTTAACCGAATGTGCCAGCTAGGCACGCCGAATAATATCCAATAATGAGAAGCTGCAAATAATCTAAATACCTAATGATATTAGAATAGCTAACTAAGGTATGAGAAATTAGTTTGATGATATATTATACAGCCACTAAAAATAATTATGAAGAACATGTCACATAAAAATTTTCTAGTAAAGCATTAATTAAGAAATTCAGAATTTACATTTATGTATATACTCTGATTATAAGTATATAGTGTAGAGAGACCTACTGGAACAGAGCCAAAAATTGAAAATTGTTATCATAATAAGGATGGTAGAATTATCACTGACTTTTCTTCCTCTTTAAGATATCTTGTTTCAATTTTTAAAATTTTTTTTAATGTTTTATTTATTTCTGAGAGAGAGACAGCATGAGCAAGGGCAGGTCAGAGAGAGAGGGAGATACAGAATCTGAAACAGGCTCCAGGCTCTGAGCTGTCAGCACAGAGCCCGACGTGGGGCTTGAACCCACGAACCATGAGATCGTGACCTGAGCTGAAGTTGGACGCTTAACCGACTGAGCCACCCAGGCGCCCCATAACTCAGATCTTTCAATATGTATGGATCATACAGCCAGAGAGAGAGAGAGAGAGAGAGAGAGAGAGAGGAGAGAGAGAAATATGAAGAAAATACATGCCTTAAAGAATTCCTATTTCAAATACTGTGTCCTAGACTTAGCAAGGCATTGCCAGGAAGCATAAGAATGTAACACTGTGATATTGTGGAAAAGAGTTTAGGGGCTCTTCAGTAAGTTGAACGGCATTACGACATACCCCAGCATTTCCACTCTTACGTACATACCCCAAACAACTGAAAATAGATGGTCAAAAAATAAAACCCCAAAAAACTTGTACAAGTGGGTTTGTAGCAGCACTATTTGCTGTAGCCAAAAAGTGGACACAAACCAGAAGTCTATTAACTGATGAATGGGTACACAAAATGTGTTTTATCCATACCGTGAAGTATTACTCAGCCATGAAAAGGAGTGAAGAGCTGATATATACAACAACACGAATGAACCTTGAAAACATTGTACTAAGTGAAAGAAGCCAAACACAAAAGGCCATGAATTCTGTGATTCCATTTATATGAAATATCCAAAATAGGTAAATCCATAGATTGAATGGAAATCAAGTTCATGGTGCGAGGGGCTGGGACGAGAGAGAAACAGGACATGACTACTTAATGGGGATGAGTTTTCCTTTAAGTGTGACAGAAAAGCTTTGGGACTAGATAGAGGTGATAACTGCGTGACATTGAGAAGGTACTAAATGTCCCTGCATATACATTTTCGATTGCAAAAGTGGTAACATTTTTGTTACGTATATTTTATCACAATAATTTTTTTTTAAAAAAAAAGGCAGCACTGGGGCATTGTGGGGATGAGCACTGTGTGTTGTTGGAAACCAACTTGACAATAAACTATTTATAATAAATAAATAAATAAATAAATAAATAAATAAGGCAACACCAGGCCATGCCCTCAAGCTCATGACCACTTAGCCAGGAGGTAGGTGTGCAAGAATAGTAGCTATAGTTGTATCCACAATGCCCTGAACAGTGCTTGGCACATTGTGGGGGCTGCAGAGAGACAGGAGGGAGAAAAGAAAGATAAGACCCGAGGGAAGAAGAGAGGGAGAGGGTGGCCTGGTACATACGTTTATTGAATTGAGCACCTTATTACAAATTACCTTAGAGCCACTTGTTCTTTCCGAATAGTTTCAAGGTTATATTCACATCTCCTCCTTCTGGAATGCCTTCATTAAAATTTTAACATGCTACAGCCATACTCTGTTTCCGGAAGTGCTGGGCACTCGAGTAGAATAGACAAGTTGCTTTTCCCCAGAGATGTGTAAGACAACTATAAAATGCAGTTGCCAATACCAAGCCAGGTATGACTTTAAGCAAATCACTCACCTACTCCCTGACTCATCCATCCAAGAATAGAGACTGTTCTTTGAGAATGAACTTAATATCCTTTTTAGACCTTGTGCAATTCATCATCTAAGACCAGCCTCTCTTGAATCTGGTTCTAGCCCTGACTTCTCCTAGCAACCCCTGGCCTTCCCTTGATGGCCAAACAGACATCCCAAAATTAACGTGATCAGATGAAACTCTTGACTCTCCCACCAGCCTTCTCCCCCTGATCTCTCCCCTTTGTCAACAGTACCACCATCTACCCACTTGCTCAAATCAAGAGTCTAACATTACTCTAAATATTCAGTTGGTCTCTCTTTATGTCATCTTTCCATCCATCATCAGGATATCCATGCACATTTTCCCTACTGCAATCCATTCGCCATACCAGAGTCAGAATTTTACTTTAATAATCAATTCTGATTGGACCACTTACTTGCTTCAACAGCTTCCCATTGTACATAGAAGAAAAATCCAAACTCCTAACACAGGAAATCTTTGTGCACTGCTGGTGGGAATGTAAATTGGTACAACCACTGTGGAAAAATTCCTCAAAAATTTAAAAAGAGTCATACTCTTTGACCAGTAATTCCACTACTGGGTATTTACCCAAAGAAAATGAAAATACTAATTTGAAAAGATATATGCACCCCTATGTTCTTGCAACATTATTTACAATAGCTAAAAGATATTTCGAAGCAACCCAAATGTCTATTAATAGATGAATGGAGGGGCGCTTTGGTGGCTCAGTCGGTTAAGTGTCTATTGTCTGCTCAGGTCATGATCTCATGGTTCATGAGTTCAAGCCCCACATGGGCCTCTGTGCTGACAGCTCAAAGTCTGGAGCTTGCTTCAGATTCTGTGTCTCCCTCTCTCTTTGCCCCTCCCCTGCTAAAGCTGTCTATCTCAAAACTAAATAAACATAAAAAACTAAAAACATTAGAGGAATGGATAAAGATGTGGTATATATGTACAGTGGACTATTAGCCATAAAAAAAAAAGAATGAGCTCTCGCCGTTTGCAACAACGTGAATGGACCTAGAGAGTATTATGCTAAGAGAAGTAAGTCAATCAGAGAAAAACAAATACCATAGCATTTCACTTATATGTGGAATCTAAAAACAAAACAAAACAGAACAAATGAACAAACAAGCAAAACAAAACAAAAGACTCTAAAATACAGAGCACAAACTGGTGGTTGCCAGAGGGGAGGTAGATGGAGGATGGGCACAATAGGTAAAGGGGATTAAGAGATACAAACTTCCAGCTATAAAATAGGGGCACCTGGTGGCTCAGTTGGTTAAGCTTCCAACTTCGGCTCAGGTCATGATCTCATGGTTTGTGGGTTCAAGCTCTGTGTTGGGCTCTGTGCTGACAGCTAGCTCGGAACCTGCTTTGGATTCTTTGTCTCCCTCTCTCTCTAACCCTTCCCTGCTCACGCTGTCACTCTCTCTCTCTCTCTCAGAAATAAATAAAAATATTTTTAAAAAATAAATAATTCACAGAGACAAAAAGTACAGCACAAGGAATGTAATCAATAACATTTTAATAACATTGGTGACAGATGGAGACTACATTTATCAAGTTGATCATTGAGTCATGTCCAGAACTGTCAAACCAATATGCTGTACACCTGAAACTAATATAATATGGTATGTTAAATATACTTCAATTAAAAAAAATCTAAAACTCTGGACAAGGCCACGGCCCTTTACGACCTGCGTCTGTCTCTTCTCTTCTTGGAACTCATTTCCACCCTGCCCTCCTGTTTCTACTGATCAACCACACTCGCCTACCTCTTTCCATCACCTGGGTCTTTTCACCAGTCATGCTTTCTCCCTATATGCTCTCCACCTTCCTGGCTCCTCTCTGACTTGCTGATCCCAACCTAAATATTACCACTTTGGTATTTCCATCACTCACCCAAATTATATGACTTCATCAACTCACTGTACTTTAAATGTATGCATAAAGCTTATATTTTTTCTTAGATGATTATTTATTGGATTACTTATCCTTTATTTATTGGTGTATTAGAGTTCTCCAGAGAAACAGAACCAATAAGAAATAGATATAGATGATGATACATAGATAGATAGATAGATAATAGATAGATGGTAGGCAGATATACAGATAGAGACAGAGATACAGGTTATTATGAGAGATTGGCTCACATGATTATGGAGGCTGAGAATCCTCACAATCTTCCAGCCACAAGCTAGAGACCCAGGAAAACTGGTGATTCAGTCCAAGTCTGAAGTCCTGAGAGCCAAGAGAGTCAATGGTGTAGATCTCAGTCTGAGAGCAGAAGATGAAGTAAGATGTCCCAGTCCAAACAGTGAGACCGAAAGAAAAAGTAAATTTCTCTTTCCTCTGCCTTTTTTTCTGTTCAGGCCCTTGGTGGACTGGATGATGCCCACCTGCATGGAGGAAGGCAGACCTACCTTCCCGAGTCTGCCAGTTCATATTCTCATCTCATGCAGAAACACTTTCACGGACATACCCAGAAACAATATTTAATCCAGGTAACCCATGTGCAGTCAAGTTATCACATAAAAGTAACCATCTCAACTGAATTATTACCCTTTTCCTGCACAGAACTTTAAGTCCCATGAGAGCAAGAACTTTGTCTGTATTATTGACTTCTATCAACATCCAGGACTATGTCAAACACATACTAAATGTAACAGTTATCTATTGCTGTGTAACAAATTATTCCAGAGGTTGTGCCATAAAACGACCAGAAACATGAATTATCTCTTACAGTTTATGTGTGCCAGAAATTTGGGAGTGGTTCTGGTTCTAAGTCCCTCAGGAAACTATCCACATACTGTTATTTCTATGCTGTCTTCTTGGTTACATAGTTTAGTCCTATTCAGTATGGTAGAGGACTACGTCCTGGTGAATACCAGGAGGCATCTTGGAAGTTGGTTACCACACTAAGTGTTCAATTAATATACAGTTTGACCCATTGAACAACACAGGTTTGAACTGCATGGGTCCACTTATACGTGGATTTTTGGGGATAAATACGGTATAGTATTGTAAATAAATTTTCTGTTCCTGATGATTTTCTTAATAATATTTTCTTTTCTCTAGCTTACTTTATTATAATAATACAGCATATCGTTCATATAATACACAAAATATGTGTTAATCAACTGTTAATATCATTGGTAGGGATTCCTATCAACAGTAGGTTATTAGTAGTTATGTTTTTGGGAGAGTTGAAAGTTATGTGCAGATTTTTTACTGTGTGTGGGGTCAGTGCCACTAACCTCTGCATTGTTCAAGGGCTAACTAAGTGCATTTGGTGAACACTCATGATTCAACAGGAAAAAAATAATAAGTCTAAGTGCTTGGATTTACACTGTGGTTCTGACACTTGCTAGCTTTGTGGTTTGGGCAAGTGATCTGACTCCTCTAAACTTCAGTTTCCAAATCTATAAAATAAAGTTGCTTTAAGTATTAAATCACAGATTCGATGTAAAAGCACTTCACGTGATGTGAAACATATAGTAAGTGCTCAACCAATGTTGACTATTTTCTATTATAGTTACTATTAATTCTTGGCCATAAGTCTCCTCCATAATACTACTCGTGAGGATTCCCTATTCAAGAGGAGAGAAACTCATTCATCTAAAGAAAAAAAATGGTCAAGTCAATTTACCTGGGTGAGAAAAATCCAAAACGTTTTCAAGATTGCCCTGGAAGCAAGATAATTGGCAATAGACTATTTTAAGATTTACTGGGAGATGGGGTGCCTGGGTTGCTCAGTGTGTTAAGTGTCCAACTTTGGCTCAGGTCATGATCTCATGGTTCATGAGTTCAAGACCCCATCAGGCTCTGTGCTGACAGCTCAGAGCTTAGAGCCTGCTTCGGATTCTGTTGACACACTCTCTCTCTGCCCCTCCTCCTGCTCATGCCATATCTCTCTCTGTCTCTCAAAAAATAAATAAACGTTAAAAAATTTTTTTTAAGATTTATGGGGAGGAAAATATCAAGGCCACGGGAGAAAAGTGGTATTTGGGGAAATTGGATCAAGAAGGCAGCTGAACATGTATTTTGGTCACTCCTCCGCAGGAAGAAGTAGAAAATCAATATGATTGCTGGTTATGAGAAGTGTGCCATCAGCAGACCAGAGACTTTCAGGAATTCATAAAGAAAGAGAAAGCATACGAGCACTGTAGATAACGGAACATATTTATGTTGGTCACTGCCCCCAGTTCTTGGCACAAAACTCCTGAAACCCTTGTAAATTCCTAAGTGCTAAGAGCACCAGGGGCATCTTTTGCTCTCATGAGGTGACTCTGGGTGGGCCTCTGGATGGCTCTGGTTAGGGCTGGTCACTAGAAAGACCAAGCTGTGATTAGAAGCTTGGCATTTTCAGCTCCAGTCCACATTCTCCAGAGAGAGCGCTGATAAGCTGGAAGTTGAGTTAGTAATTGATCATGCCTACATGAGACAGCCTCCATAAAATCGCAATCGTAGGGGCTTCAGAGAGCATCCAGGTGAATGGACACATCCGGACAGGGAGGGTGATGCACCCCAACTCCACAGGGACAGAGACTCCATGCTCAGGACCCTCCCAGACTTTGCTTTATGTATCTCTTCCATTGGCTGTACATCTGTATACTTTATCATGTCCTTTAATAAACTAATAAACATACGTAAGTATTTCCCGGAGTTCTGAGAGCCACTTTAGCAAATTAACTGAACCCCAGGAGGGGGTCATTGGAACCTCTGATCTAGAGCTGGTTGGTCCAAAACAGAAGCGACAGTCTGGGCTTTCCACTTGCATCTGAATCATGTGTGTAAGGGGAGGGGTGGAGGGACAGGCTGGCGAACTGAGTCCTTGACCTTCGGGGCCTGATGCTATCTCCAGGTAGACAGTGTCAGAGCTGAGTTAAATTGTAGAACATCCAGTTGGTGTCACAGAGAATTGCTTGGTACAGGAAAACCTCCACACATTTTATGACTAGAAATGTCAGAAGTAAAGTGTGTGTGTGAGTGGTAAAACAAAAAACAAAACACACAGTACATAGGCTGTGTTTTCCCAGAAAGGAAAGACTGGATTTTTCATTTGAGGCACAACCATATATATTGGTGGTGATAATATTAGATGGTAAATAAAGCCTTTTTCTTTTTGAGGGCATTGAATGCATGCACTCTCCCCCCCCCCAAAAAAAAATGTTAATGCACATGTTATTTACACTGTTTCAATACTAGGAACCTATCTTAAAGATATATGCTAAAACATGTGCCAAAGAATTACCTGTGTGTGCCTGTGTGTAAGTAGATTCACCAAAACATTTTGTTATAACTACAAAAAAATTAGAAACACCCAAAAGGTGTAGACACAGTCATTATTAAAGAAAGAAATTATGAACAGACTCTTAAATACAGAGAACAAGCTGGCATTTGCCTGAGGAGTGATGTGTGAGCAAGATGAAGTGGATTAAGAGTACATCTGTTGTGGACGCTTGGGTGGCTCAGTCGGTTGAGTGTCCGACTTTGGCTCAGATCATGATCTCACGGGTCATGGGTTCGAGCCCTGCGTCGGGCTCTGTGCTGACTGCTTGTAGCCTGGAGCTGATTCTGATTCTGTGTCTCTGCCCCTCCCCCACTCACACTCTGTCTTTCTTTCTCTCTCAAAAAATAAACAGTAAAAAACATTTTTTTTAAAGAGTACATCTGGGGGCACCTGGGTGGCTCAGTCGGTTATGTGTCTGACTTCAGCTCAGGACGTAATCTCACAGTTTGTGGGCTCAAGCCCCGCATCAGGGCTGTCAGCACAGAGCCTGATGCCTGCTTCAGGTTTTCTCTCTCTCTCTCTCTCTCTCTGCCCCTCCCCCACTTGTGCTAACTCTCTCTCTCTCAAAAAATAAACATTCAAAAAAATTGAAAATTTAAAAGAGTACATCTGTTGTGATGTGCACTGAGTAAAGCACAGAATTATTGAATCACTATATTGTACACCCGAAATGAATATAACACTGTATGTTAATTATACCAGAATTTAAAAAATGAAATTATGAAACATCATGCAGACATGAAACAGTATAAAGAAGCCTCATATGTACTTGCATAGAAAATTCTTCAGAATTTATTATTCCTTACTTCTTGCTATTATTTCTTATTTCTTCATATTTAAAATCAAGTGAAAAGGGCAAGCTGTGGAACAGCGGACAAAGCGTGTAGTGCCGCTTTTGTAAAAATAAAGTCACGTGCATACGATTAAACATAAATACATGTGGGCATGCACGTGTGTGTATAAACACACAGAAGAAAATCAAAAACTTAAAAATCAACCTGTTCATAGTGGTGTGTCAGCCAGAGTCCAGTCAGGAACCAAAAATCACAGAAGTTATTTCAACATAGAGAATTTAACAGGAAGAAGATGTTAACTGGGTAACTGGAAGTTATGACAGAGGTAGCAACGACAGGAAGCAGCTACCACCCCCAGGGCTGGAGGACCAAAGAGAAGAAACTGGAATTATTAAAATGTAAGAAAACTTAGACTAGGAGTAGCCAAGGGGCCCCCAACCCCTGAAGAGGGGAGAATGGCCAGCTGATGCTGGTGCTTCTGAGGCGGCATACTGAAGCTCATCTGCAAGAGCCAGCAAGGCTACAAACTGGATTCACCCACTACTACCGAAAGAAACCACCACTTCTGGCTGGCACTAACAAGAACAGGAGTCCACAGGGAGCAGACAGGAAGTCCGTAAGGCACAGACAGGAAGTCCACAAGGCACAGACTAGGAAGGAGCCATTTTCTACTTCCTTTTTCCCCTTGCAGTGCCCTCTAGCACACCTTTGGCAGAGCCTAACAGAGCCAAATGTGGTTTTCTGGATTTCTGCTCCAGGATCACAAACTCCGACTAAATACTGGCGTCAATGACTGCACTGAGAACCAGAATGATTCCAGTGGTGAAGGGTCTTCCAGAGATGGTGTTGACAAGGCTCTGAGACCCGAGGCAGATGCTTTTGCAAATTCTCTGAGATGTAATGAGCAATTACCTTCAGCGAAGAGTGAAATGCGTCTGAATCCATGGACCATTATTCAGAAGCAAGGTAGGGCTGGAAGCTAGTAATTCAATTACTAAAGGTAGCATTCTCCACTCAAAACAGTACATATTTCCATTTCTGTGGGAGGAAGAGTCTTTTATGTTTAATTTTTATCAAGCTGTGAAATGAGGTTTTAGCTGTGGGTGTCTCATTATGGCCAGCCGTGCTCAGGAAGCCCTGTCTCTCCAGTGTCTTCAATATTATGCCCCTTCAGTGTCCCCCAGGGGCAAGAAAGATCACACAGCCCAAATGAGAGAGCAACTTCTTACTTTATAACCTCCCAAATAGTTTTCTTTCCTCACATTTTTTTTTTCAATGTAGTTCATCCTATTTTCTCAGAAAGCCCCATTCCGTATCAGTAATCAGTACTGGATACTCACCTAGAGCATGTCTAAATAAAGGATTCAAGGGAGCCAACCTGGCTTTTTCATACTAAGCTAATGGGATTATGGAGTGTGTGTGGGGGGGTGGGGAGAGAGAGAGAGAAAGAGAATGAATAAAGACAAGGTTTATAGTTTTGCTTTTCCAAGACACCCACAAAAGCCAATTGAGACTTGGAAAAATACATAAAAGAGCTATTACAAATTTCCCTTAAAGCAAAGAAATCAATGTGTATCAGAATAATATCATTCTATGAGTCAGCCCCTTGAGTTTCAGTCCATTGGGTTAGGTCCATTTGGGTTTTTTTGGGTTTTGTGGGTATTTTTTTTTTTTTGAAAGCAGATTTACCTTTTTTGGAAAGGTAGATCAAGTGCTATCCACACCTCTAAGCACAGAACCAGTGAAGAACTAGGAAGGGCAAAGGTTCTCTTGTTTGTTGCACAGCCCCTCTAGGTCTGAATCTTGTATGCTGACATCCAGAGAAGTGAAGCAATCCACCCGGAGTCATACAGCTGCTAAGAGGCTGAACTAGGCATAGGCTTCAGGTCTCCCAGTTCCCTGGTCGGTGCTACGTCCAGAGCCACACAGGGATTTTCCGTCTTGGTGAATGCATATGGAACAAGAAGAACATGAAATGTTCACCCTGAGTTCCCTTAGGATCAGAAGACTACATGTTAAGAAAGAAATGGTTGAAGATGCATTGAGAATACAATGTAAAACCCAAAAGGTAAATCCAAGGAATTAGAGATTGTTTCTCAACCACTTTCAAAGAATGGGACAGTCCTATTAAATGGAGATTTACTGACTTCTTTCTTGAGTTCGGGAATGTAGTTCAATGTCAGGAACTGTGATAGAATAGCTCTGCTTCTTAGAGCCTTCAGCAGAGTAAAATTCAGATTAGAGGGTCATAATCTTGTGGAAAGGAAGAGAAAGTAGCAAAACTGCATTGTTTGGAAAAGGAGGGAGGACATTGGCAACTTTGGTGAAGATGAACTTGGGGGAAGAAAAATGTCTCAGAGGGATTGTTAGATCGCTGGCTGAGTTGCACGTGACATAAACTCCTGCGTTGGTCAGGGCAAGGGTAGCTGGTGAAACAAACAAACCCCAACAGTTCAGTGTTGAACATGATTTCTCACTGAGGTAAAATTCTAGGGCAGATGCTCCCAGTCAGCGGATATCTGTTCTTCACGTGATGTTCAGGGACTCAAGCTCTTTTTACCCTGTGGGTCTGCCACCCTCTAAGGCCTTTGAGTTTTTGTTTCCAGCTGGTGGCAAAAGAATAAGACATTGGAGAAGGCACACCCACTTCTTTAAAACTCACTCTCAGAAATGATACACATCACTTCCGTCCACATTCCAGTGGCAAAAACATGTCACTGGATTGACAGGCATTTGGAAAGGAGACCAAATTGTGGTGTGTGGCTAGATATTGCTGTAACATCCCTTCCCCCATTCCTCCTAGAAAATCTTCATTGATGTCTATATCACTTCTTAAACTTCTGAGAGGCTGGATCATCTGAGGAGAACTTGAAATTCCATGACTGGAGTGAGGTGGGAAAGTCAGTCAGTCCAAGAGACCAAGGAACAAGACAATAGCTGACATCTGGCTCACACGCATGTGCAGCGCACAGCTCGTGGGCACATTTGTGTGTACACGTCTATAGCAGCTCTTCCAAATGAGCCCAAACTGGAATTCAGAGCCTAGCAATTTCGGGAACTGGTTCGCTGGACATTGGTTGTACATGAGTTGCCATGTAGTTGGTTAGGGGTTATAATTTTGACAGGAGAAGGAGGGAGAACCTTTGTTCAAGTTCTCCTGTGGAGAAGTAGGTGGAAAGCAGGGTAACGAATAGGCTGATATGGGAACTGGCCCAGCCAGGCCATGTGGACATGTTTTTAACCCCTAGAAGGAGAGGACATAGGACTGGAAGCTGAAGATGCTGTTTCCATTAAGGTTGTGTTTCATAATAAATGGTAGGATTGCACTTCCTGGACCCCTTTTATCTGAGTCTAGTGATGTGACTCGTTTTGATGAATGAACATGGAAGTGGAAGTGATGTATGTCAGCTTCAGGCCTGAGCACTTAATTCCTGATAAAGATCTGCTCAGTCCCACGTTCCTTCTGTCGCAGTAACCTCCAGTATTCAAGATGGTAACCACTCCATCAGCCTGTGCCCTCACCTGATTACATGAACAGGGCACCACTACTGATCTGCAACAGTCCTGTTGTCAGGGAACAATCAACCTTTGCTGTTTGGGGCCTCTGGGATTTTGGAGTGTTTGTTATTACAGCATAAACTAACGTCACTTTCCTGGTACAAAGGTCCTTGTGAGACTGTGGAATAAAAATGTGCCATTTTCACAGCAGAAGACCAAGTATAACACAGAGTAGACAAATGGGCATTCTCCCTATTTTCACATCCGAGGATACCAGTAACTCTTCAGTAGTAACAAAACAGTGGTATTGTTTCCACCAAACCCAGCAGAGTGGAAAGAAAATCATATCCTCGAGGATCAAGAAACAAACCAGGGGTGCCTGCGTGGCTCAATCAGTTAGGTGTCCGACTTTAGCTCAGGTCATGATCACACAGTTTATGGGTTCGAGCCCCACATCAAGCTCTGTGCTGATGGCTAGCTTAGAGCCTGGAGCCTGCTTCAGGTTCTGTATCTCCCTCTCTCTCTGACCCTTCCCTGCTCACGCTGTCTGTCTCTCTCTCAGAAATAAAAAACATTTAAAAAAATAAATAAAACCAGTAAAACCACCATCTCTGAATGGGATGATGTGACCAGGATGTTTCCAATGCTCGTTGAGCGCACTGCAGCCACACACTCCCACAGCTGCTTCCAAGTATGAATTCCTGTGATCCTTATCTCTGTTTCACTTGTCTGTAGAGGCAAAAGCCCAGGAAAGGGCATCCAATTGGCTGAGCAGAAGTCGTATTTATACACAAGAAACAACAGGTATTGGCAAGGATACAGACAAAAAAGAACTCTCATGCACTGTTGGTGGGAATGCAAACTGGTGTGGCCGCTGTGGAAAACAGTATGGAGGGTCCTCAAGAAGTTAAAAATGGAACTACCATATAATCTAGTAATTGCACTATTGGGTATTTACCCAAAACTACGAAAATGCTAATTCAAAGAATACATGCATCTGTGTGTTTGTAGCAGCATTATTTATAATACCCAAACTATGGAAGCAGCCCAATTATCCACTGACAGATGAATGGATAAAAAAGATGTAATGTACACATACACACACACACACACACAATGGAATATTATTCAGCCGCAAAAAAGAATGAAATCTTGCTCTTTGCAACACCAACAATGGAGTTAGAGAGCATAATGCTAAATAAGTCAGTCAGAGAAAGACATATACCATATGATGTCATTCATATGTGGAATTTTAAAAAACAAACTAACGAGCAAAAGAAGAAAAGAGAGAGAGAAAGACAAACCAAGAAACAGACTCTTAACTATAGAGAACAAACAGGTTACCGAAGGGGAGTTGGGTGGGGCATGGGGCATGGGTAAAATAGATGAGGATTAAATCATGCATGATGAGCACTAAGTAATGTATAGGACTGTTGAATTGCGATATTGTACACTTGCAACCAATATGACACTGTATGTTAACAGTACCATAATTAAAATTAAAAACTTAATAAAAAATAATAGATAAAGAGACAGTGGGGGAGGGGAGAGGGAAGTCACATGTTATAACATGGCCATCAAGGAGCCAAGAGATAGAGCGTCTCCATTTTCTGTAGACAGTACGCTTTGATCTTCCAACATCACACTCAATGAGAGAGTTCTCCAACACAGGAAATGACCTGGATACTAGAAAGCAAAAATAAAGATGACAAATACATTTACAAAGGGATTCCGTAGGTTTGTTTTGACCTTGAGCCTGCCCCCTCCCATCCCTGCTCTATTTTTTTCACAGTAGGAATTCTCAGCCTCAGATTCTCCTACCATAGGACTTTTTTCTGTAACAGCCTTTGTGGTTGAAAGGAGAATTCTGTATTCACAACGTATGGAGGAACAACAGATCTTTTGACTGGGAATTTCATGAGATGAAATTGGGTTCAAACTATGCCAACATGTAAATTACTTCTTTCCATAAGGTGGATACTCTGTGCATCATTCTGCCCTCAATCCCTTCAGCTATAGGCCAAACAACTTTGAACAAATCAACTTTCTAAAGCCTGGATCTTTGCACCTGCAAAGGAAGGTTAACAATCCCTGTCTTACGGGGTTGTTGTGAGAAGTAAATGTAGCACATGTAAGAGTGGTTGGCAAGGTGCCCGGCACTTAGGAGGGTCTCAAATATGGTAGTTCATTTATTGTCTCTAAACTTTTATAAGCTCGTTAGAAAGACCAGACACATCTTTTCTGTGGGCTGAAAAGGAGTTTTTAAATCATGGTTTTTGGGAGTTTTAAAAATGGATTCAGCTGCGCACTTCCCTTTTGCAAACACATGGAAATCCAAAATGTAAAACAAATAAGGCCAAGCTGTTCTGAATGAAGTTGTGGAGAAGCCGGAAGCTTGGCCTGCTCAAATGATCTACGTCACCTCATACTGTCCTTGCTGTATCCACATCGCAGCCCTCCCACCTTCCACTGAACTGGAGGGCTCCATGAGCACAGGTAGAAAGCCACCATCTATCCCAAACATTTATTCTACAGACGGGGAAAATGAGGTTCAGAGAGAAGTAATTTGCTCAAAGACTCTGTAAGAAGATTGTCGCCTTTTGAAAGTCAGTGGCTGCTGATACTTAAAAACTCATCTGGATGATGGATAGATAAGTTATAAAGCAAGTATAATAAAATGTTAATTGGAGAATCTAAGTGTGGGTATATGGTGTTCACCGTAAAATTCTTCCAGCATGGCAAAAATTTCTATCATACAATGTTGGGGAAAATCTAAAGGAGAAGCCTAAAACTTCATGGTCAAGAGGCGAATTGGGTTTCTATAAAGTAAAATGGTCTCAAGTTCACAATTTATCTACTTAAAGCTATTTAAATATTTATGTCTCTAAATTGTGCAATCATGTGTGGGTAGATTTAAGATTTTTCCTTGGGGCACTTGAGTGGCTCAGTCAGTTAAGCTTCCAACTCTTGGTTTCAGCTCAGGTCATGATCTTACGGTTCATGAATTTGAGCCCTGCACTGGGCTCTGCACTGACAATATGGAACCTGCTTAGGATTTTCTCTCTCCCTCTCTTTCTGTCCCTACTCCACTTGTGCACATGCTCTCTCTCTCTCTCTCTCTCTCTCTCTCTCTCACTTTCTCGAAATAGATAAACATTAAAAAAAAAAAAAGATTTTTCCTTGTCAGGACATCCAAGAAGAGAGTAGAGCATATGCTGGCTATGAACTTATCCTGGAGACCAAAACTACCAAAAGAAATGTGGAAACACTTTGAACAGAGTGAGTTTACAGAAGATATCACATGAGCGATTCAGAAAAGCTGCAATTTTTGGACCAAAAAAAAAATCAACTGATTCTAGAAAAGTAGTTTTGTTTGAGGAGAAGGGGATCTTTCATAGATTTGTACTGATAATTTCTATCTGAAGTGTAATCTTTCTACACATATGCCCAGCAGACAAACAAACAGATACACACCAGGAGTTGATCAAGAAAGGCCAATGGCAGAAGTCCTAAGATCACATTGTGAGTGGGTTAGGGAATAATGGATACAGTAAAAAGGAAAGAAAGAGGGAGAGAGAGAGACAGAAAGAGAGAGAAGGAAGGAAGGACTGAAGGAAGGAAGGAAGGACAGAAGGAAGGAAGGATGGAAGGAGAGAAAAGAGAAAAGAAAAAAAGAAAAGACACCAATAACGCTAGAATGGAAATAACACTTCCCATGACAAAACAACAGATTCAACAAATAGCTCTTCATTTTCAAGAGGGGGAGGGGGGAAGAGTGGTGGCCCTAAAAATAGATCAAGATTATCCCAACTCTGAATAACAAGAGTCCCTGGAGGAATAGGAAAGGTAAGTAACCTTGAAATCTTAATTAAGGAAATAAATGGGGAAACATTTCTCAGATCTATTAAAGGGACCTCAGCGGACAAATGGGAGGAATTTGCAGGATTCTGGCCACAAATGTCTCTAAAAAAAAACCCAAATCATGTCATTATAAACAGGGTAACCAGAAGGAAAGACACAGAAAGAGGAGAGGGTGCCAAGAGTAAAGGATAATTAATTGAGAAGGAACAAGTAACCGGTACAGAGGGAAGGAACCCGGATGTGGAGTCAGCAGAGGAGGTGTCACTTTGTGGCCATGTGGCTTATTCATCCCACCATGTTTTCATAGCCAGTTTATCTCATTATTCAGCCTATCTGGGAAATGGGGTTAACTGTGTCTGCCTCCGACGGTGATTATAGGAATTGATTTTGAGATAACCCATAATGGCAGTGTTCATACCCACTCAGGGGCTGCCACTGGGAAGGGAAGGGTAAAGGGGGCTCAGAGAGAGGGGAGCTTCCCTGTGCCAGCTCTCCCTCTCCCAGTCAGATGACTCCAATGATAGCAGCTTCGCATATTCATCTTCATCATAAGACTTTGGTTGCAGAGAATCTTCTGTAGTGGAAAAAAAGTGTAAAAACTGCTAACCAGAGGTGAAGGTAATTAATGAATGGAAAGTAAAAACCTATGAGGTTCTACTCTTTCTTATTTTCATCAGATACACCCTTGGCTTGGAGCTGTTCTGAGCACTAAAGATGTAGCGATGAGCAAAACAATGCAGAAGACAGTAAACACAGGAACTGATAAATACGAAGTGAGGTCAAAGGATTGGGTGGTTGAGGATGTTTTTTGAACAGGGTGGTTAGAAAAGACGTTACTGATAAAGTAATATTTGAACAGATCTAAAGGGAGGGGCTGAACCATGCAGGCATCTGATGGAAGAATGTCTCAAGCACAGACAACAGTAAGAGATAAGAGAGATCAAGATGGGCTCCATGAACAAGATGACATGGTGTCTTGCTGTCCATGGGGAGGACAAGACATTTCATTCTGAGTAAGGTAAGGAGCTGCGGGGTTGGGGGTGGGGGGTTGGAGCAGAGGAGGGACATGACCTTAGATGGATCATTCCGGTTGCTGGGCAGGAGATGAGACTGCAGAGTCAGAGTGGAAATAAGAACAGAGATAGAGAAGTAGAGATGTTGATGGTGAGCAGTGCTGTATTCAGGACGTATTTTATTTTTTATTATTTTAAAATGTTTATTTAAAAATAAATAAATGTTTATTTATTTATTTTGATGGGGGGGCACAGAAAGAGGGGGAGAGAGAGAATCTCAAGCAGGCCCCGTGCCACCGGCACAAAACCTGACATGGGGCTCAAACTCATGAACTGTGAGATCATGACTTGAGTGGAAATCAAGAGGTGGATGCTTAACCAACTTAGCCACTGAGACGCCCCTCAGGATGCACATTTAATTGAGATCTGGCAGGATTTGTTGGTAGATTGAACATGATGTGAGAAAGAAGACCCTAGGGTGATCCTAAAGTTTTTAACTTAGATGACTGGTGGAATGGACTTATTGAGAAGAGAACAGAGGAGACATAATACAGGCGAATTGGGGTGGGAAAAGAAGAATCAAGAGCTCTGCTTCAGTGCCTTTAGCTGTGAGAAGTCCCTTTGACTTGGGAGAGGCGACGTCAGCCAGACAGCCAGACACATGAGCCTGGGTGTGGGGGAGAAGCTGCTTAGAGCTCAACTGGGCGCTACTGAATCCTGGGGGCAGGAGGGGCTGGAGACATCTTTAGGGAATAAGGACAAGTGGAGAAGAGGTCAACAGAAATTATCAAAGACTATTCAAGTAGTATAATCTCAGGACGCTTGGGTGGCTCAGTTGGTTAAACATCCCACTTCGACTCAGGTCATGATCTCACAGCTAGCTTGTGGGTTTGAGCCTTGGGTTGGTCTCTGTGCTGATAGCTCAGAGCCTGGAACCTGCTTTGGATTCTGTGTCTGCCTCTCTCTCTGCCCCTCCCCATGCGCTTTCTCTCTAAAAATAAATAACAACAACAACAACAAAAGAACTATATTCTTTAACCTATAGCATCCGACCACACACTAAAAGGATGACGGTTACCTACATAGGTAATTTAAATATTGCACTGTGTCATTTTACCATATAAAGTTGAAAAGATAAGAAGGAAAGAAGGAAAACAATGAAGGTACAGTTTCTAAGACTCAAGAGTCTAACAAAAAGTAGGGATTAGGAAGATGGGAGTGACTCTAAGTATATCTCCTACCCACTCTGACACTTGGGTTCAAAGCAGAGTGTAGGTTCAAATGTATCAAGAAAAGAAAAAAAAAAAAGCCCCCACCACAATTTGCTCTAAATAGGTTTAATTGTGAAACAACAGGAGACAGGTGGGGAAAAGGGGCCTTCTGATTATATTCCAATAGAAATAGAAAATTTCCAGGTATTTAAAGGAAATAATATTTGTGATGAAAGAAAACAAAGAACTTCATTAAGTAGAAAATGCGACAGGTTAAGGGAGAAAAGGATAAATATGATTATGCCATTAAGCAGTAATAGGCTGCATTCAGCTTCTAGTTTTAAAAATCCTCTATTTAGCAGCCCTGAAAGAGCCTTTCCCAACTTTTAATTAAAATGTCTTTTAAAACACAGAAAAATTAAAATTCACAACTCCATGAAAAACCAGAACCAATAGCCAACCAATTTCTTCATAGAATTGGGGAGATCTTCCTTTCTGAAGGCAGATGTGGAAATGGAAGGGAGAACACAATGGAGGGCTCACTGGGGGGTGAAAGCAGATATATATCTTTCCTCCCTTCTCCCCTATTTGCTCTCTGGTTCAAGATCTATGTCATCTGAAACATAGGCAGTATCTTCTCTCCTGCAAGAATGCTGATTTTTAAAAAATTTTTCAAATGTTTATTTATTTTTGAGAGAGAGAGAGAGACAGAGCATGAGCAAGGGAAGGGCAGAGAGAGAGAGAAGGAGACACAGAATCTGAAGCAAGCTGTGCTGACAGCTCAGAGCCTGGCACGGAGCTCAAACTCACAAACCATGAGATCATGACCTGAGCCGAAGTCGGAAGCTTAACCAACTGAGCCACCCAGGTGCCCCAAGAATGCTGATTTTTTTAGACCACTAGAGAGCAGGTCGCCTTCCTCTAAACTCTACCACTCCTCACCCAAATTGGGAGGTCTTTTCAACATTCAGTCAGAAGCCTCCACTCCCAGAAAATAACTGGTCATAGTAGATGACCGGTAGCATAGTAAATAAATGGCAAAACATTCCCAATGGTAAAAGTTTGGGGAAGGACGTTCCCAGGAAGAGCCATTGAAGAACTAGCTGTTGGAGCAGTATATTCCGGGAGGGAAGGATTTCACTTCTTCCACGTGTTAAACCACAGGCTGTGGGACTGAAAACTCCCTCCTCTAACAAAACCTCCCTAGAGTAAATCTGCCATACATTGGGAATTGGTCTTGGAAGCCGTGTTCACCTAACCTCTGAGAAGAATGTTTGACCCGGTGCAAAGTGAACCCAGCAGGCAGCGCACATATCCAACCATTAGTAAGACCCGTGACAAAACATGTCTCCCTCTGCCCAGGATAAGAACACCACCACCACCACCACACACTAAGTAAATACAATCACCATCACCATCGAAGACCTAGTGAAACGAACATGTAGAACCAGTGGGAAAGAATTTCACTACCTAGGCTAAAAAGAAGAAACAAATCACTGAAATACAGAAGGGAGTTTCAGAAAACTTTTCAACGGGCCACATCTGATCCCTATGTCCCAGGAATGGAAAGCCACAAAGAAGAAAAGGAAAGGAAAGAACAGACAGAAAGGAAAACACAACAGAAAAAGAAGGGCACTATATGAGATGAGAAAAAGTTGCTGATAAATTTGGAATGTCATTGGGCAAGGAACATAACTGCTTTGTTCAACATTTCATCACCAAGGCCTAACACAGTGCCTGGGTGTCACCCGTTTATGTCCCAAAAGTTGCCAGCAGCCCAGCAAAAGCCCCGGAGGACCGTTATTTCACATCACAAATATTAGAATATGTTGCTCTTCATGAAAAAGTAGTTCTCTATTCGTAGGTTATAGACTTTGATATTTCCCCCTAATACTCTGATAATCTAATCATAATCTATAACAGATTAACAATCAACAGTTCACATTTCAGTATAAATTGGATGCAGTTGGGGAAATAGGACAATCAGATCATGTGGACTGTTAGGGACTGACTGTGGCCCCCAGAATTCACATACTGAAACGGAATCCCCAAGCAGATGTATTTGGAGGCGGAGCCTTTGAGAGAGGATTAGATCACGAAAGCAAAGCCATCCTGAATGGGATTAGTGCCTTTATAAAAAAGGGACTCCAGAAAGCTCCTACCAAGTGAGATTACTGCAAGAAGACAGTAGTCTCAGAACCAGGAAACAGGCTCTCACCAGACACCAAATCTGCCTGTGCCTTCATCTGGGACTCCCCAGCCTCCAGAACTGTAAGAAATTAATTGCTGTGTTTTTTTATAAACCACTGAGTTTATGGTATTTTTCGTGAGAGCAGCTTGAATGCTCTAAGACATGAGGTTATGACATGACTCCAGCCTTATTAAGGCTGCGCCCTGAAGAGTTAAGTTAATGGCACTTCTCCAGATTCGGAGAAACATTTAGGGGCATTTAAAACCATTAGGATCAGTACCTCTTTTGGTTTGGATACATGTGTACTTGTCTTCCTCTTGTTCAAAATGACTCCCTGTGCTATCCCTGTCTCTCCATCGCATTAGGTAAGGGATGTAATAATTGTACAGTACTTTATCCTGCTCAAAGTATTTTCACATCCATTATGTCATTAGAGCTTCGCTGCAACCCCGAGAAGTGGATCAGGTGTCTGCCAGTGTCCGTTCTGAGGAGGTGAGGGGCAATGTTTAGCTCCCCTTCCAGCCACAATTCAACTTCAGGACACTGTGCTCCAACTGAGCACCTGAGGCGCGCCTGGGTGGCTCAGTCGGTTGAGCATCTGACTTAGCCTCAGGTCATGATCTCACGGTTCGTGGGTTGGAGCCCCACATCGGCCTCTGTGCTGACAGCTCAGAGCCTGGAGCCTGCTTCAGATTCTGTCTCCCCCCACCCCCCACTCTCTGCCCCTTCCCCATTCATGCTCTGTCTCTCTCTGTCTCAAAAATAAATAAAACGTTAAAAAAAATTGAGCACCTGACTCACGAAAACCTGAGCCAACAAGCATACCAAGGATTTCCTCCTAAGAGATGGCTAAGAAACTTCTAGAATGAAGAAGACCCTTAAAAACTATACAGTGGTGAAGACCCTTAAAACCTAGACACAAAAGCGTAAGAGATATTGGTGAATTTGGGGGAGTAAAGCACACAAGGGGTACAGAAGGATGGTTCTGCACTATGGGTTTGCTCTAGCTGTTGGCCTGGGTGCTGGTGCATGGATTGGTTCACACTGTGATAGTTTATTGCACCGTCTGTATCCTTCTTGTTTGTGCACTTCTCTGGGTCAAGATTATGGGGTTCGATAAAAGTGGAAATTATTTTAAGGCCCAGATACCTTTCTAATTCCATGCTTGCCTTTTCCTCTCCATCTCTCGGTGTTTTGTATTCTTTTTCTCTCCTCTCCCAGGGTGAATCACCCTACTTGTTAAAACTGTACTACAGCAAATGTTGGTAAATGATGTGCCTTGTGGTAGTGATTAAGTCAAATCAAACACATTTGTCACTGAAGAGATGGCCTCCAGCTGTTTATCTGGGAAATATAATTGAATACTAATGGGATAAACACCAAGTTGCCAGTTTTATTTTCACTAAAGGTGTGGGCTAAAAGAAGAGAGGGTGAATTTCTCTACGTTTAAAATGCAACAAGAATTTAAAAAAAAAAGCAAACACACAACCTCTTCCAAATTTAACTCAGATGACTTTATCGTCACTTCGTGTCACTCCCACCAAAGAGAAACGAACAAAGAAGATATTCTTATTTACAGGTACAATTGGTATTTTAACCCCAAACTTGCTCTGCTCTTTACTTATGGAAAAACCTATGCATATATTTCCCACTGCATTTGCTCCATTTGCGCTGCCTAGGGTTGCTTGTTATATCCTTGCCCTTGACCCATACACACTATCAAATAGCAGTTATCAAGAGTTGGAGAGAAGTGATAATGGGCTCTGAAAAGATGTGTTAAATACCCCTAAAAGTAGATTTCTGATACAAGAGACTGTGATATTGCAAATGGATGCAAAAAGTTTGAACAAAATTGTTTTACGACAAAAAAAATATTCCCTATGGCATTCTATAATATTTCTCAAATGTCCTAAGCATTCTCCAAACTGAATCACAAACTCGAGACCCTTCTGAGGATGCTTGCCATCTCAAAGAGGTGAAGTACATACACTCTGAAAAAACAGCAAACGCAGGCTCAATAAAGACACCAAGAAAGTGTGGTTAATTTTGATCAAGCATCTTTGGGCTAGTTGGTCTTGTTGCAAAGGTGTAAGGTGCAGCCTCTAGCGTCCTTTTTTTTTTTTTTTTATGAAATCATGGACACGGAGCAGTTAAGCAACATGCCCAGGGTTCCAAAATGGGAACCCAGGCTCCTTGGACAGTTTTGTGATCCTCCGTGAAGATAGCTGGGAACCACACAGGTCAAGCATTCTCAAGGGTGGTGTAACAGGAAACAAAGTAAGTTTGTATTCAGGATGCTGGCATAACCGTGGACCATCTTTTAGGAATAGACTTGGCCAAGACCCAAGGACCGAACAGATCAACAGTGGCAGGGATAGATGGACAGGGTTGCAATGGAATAAACAGTCGGTTCATGCAGGTGGCAATTGATATGTGGGAACTCTGGCAATAAGCGATTTCATCAGAGGTCTTGAAGAAAGGCAGTTTCCAGGATCTGGAGAGTCCATCATAGGCGATGGGGTCAGCTTCCAGAAGGGCTACAAGCGTTCTGAGCATCCAGGCTCAGAACCATCCAGGCTCAGAAATCAGATTCTATTTCATGTACACATTCAGGTCCTTGCTTTTCTACTCCCTCTTGTGTATCTTTGCATATGACCCATTGCCTCCCACTATTGAGAAAGGTCTCCCCAAATAAACCAACACCACGAAGGGAAAGAAGAGAATCATTAACGATTGTCCCCCCCTCCCCCAACACCTCTCCTGGGTGACTGTTCACCTTCGTCTCTCTGGTCAACATGAGTGTATTCACTCATCAACAATTTTCAGAGGCTCTCCTTGAATTAGAACCAGAGAAACACACCATTAATAGACTTTTTTTTTTGTTCTGTCAAACCATTTTACCTCTTCCCCTCAACTATATTTCCATTCAAAATTCTTTAACAATACACACAAAGGGGGGAAAGTGGGTCGGCATGCATGCTAATAACACTGTGTTCATTTCTCCTCAAGCTCAGAGTGCTAACAGAATCATGTTACACTTTTGTTTTACCCTGCTCTATTCTGTAGCACACAGTTTCATGCTCTCCCTTGGCAGGCACAGCGGAACCGAAGGGATTATACACTTAGCATCTGGAAATATTCCACTATCATCATAGACCAAAATCTGTACCCTGCCTCTTCCCTCTTGCGCCAAGCCAGTAAAATAAGAAAGAGAGAAGGATATGTTTGCGTGTCCAGAGCAGCCCCATCGGAGGAAGCCAGCAGGCTAATGGGAATCACATGTTCTACGAGCCGGTGACTTGTTCTGGAAGTGAAACCTGCATATAGCATGTGAGCGGGGAGGGGACTTGGAAAGATTTAGGTGACAGGCTTTTAACACTGTCAGGGGAAACATTCACATCCTCAAGCTCATGAATATAGTGCCGTCACATCATTTCTCCAGAACGTGGGGCGTAACTCCAGACTTTTCATGAGGCAGGTAAGTAAAGACAAATGGAGCTGTGCTCAGACCCTGGGGAGTCTGCCTGCCACCCCCCCTGCCCCCTGCTGATCTCACAAAAGCCCAGGTTTCCAATTCCTGCCTCGGCAAGGGTTTCTGCAAGCCAGTGGGTCTGGGCCTTTGAGGGAGAATCAAACCCACAGAAGGGAAATTGTCATGGGCAGGACATTACCTTCATGGCTCTCAATCTTTGATGGCGTGAGAACTACTTTTGGATGCTCTATCCCCACTGCAAATCTACCCAGTTAGAATCTCTGAGGAGGGGATCCAGGGCTGCCTGACTGTTAACAGCACCAAACGTTAGCTGTGCCCCTGTCCCCCACCTGCGCGGGGGTGGCAGGTCCGCAGCAAATAATGGTTTGCGGATTCACTTATTTTTACATCTCCCTCTGTCATCTGTGACAGTGACAGATTTCTTCTTTGGAGAGGTTTCCATCACAGAAATATTCTACGGGAGGACATCTCATTGTAAGTTAAGAGAGAGAAAATGCAAGGGTCATGTGTCCATAAGGAATCCATTAACCCTATTAACAGTCCTCTCCTACCTCATCTCAACTCTGGCTGACTTGTGCCAGTGTGGAAAAGGCAATAGCTTTACCAAATAGAGGGTCCGGGCCTTGGGTGTTCACATAAATAGAATTTTCCCTCCCGAAGGGGAGCCAAGATTGTAGGATCCTTGTGAAATATGCGCCCCTGGGTCCAAGCCAAATGCGAATCATGCCCTGGCTCAGTTTGGAGAGCTGGCTGTGTGCAGGGGGAAGAGCCCAAGCCAGGAAGTTCAGAGACCACGGTCTGTTTCTGCCCTTGCCACAGTAGCTCCAGGAGTCTGGGCAGGTCACCTGTCCCTGGAGCTTCAGCGTCTTCACCAGTGAAACAAGGTTGTAACAAAAGTAGTTGGCTCATCCATAAGTGACTATTCACATGCCCACTGTCCCGCGTCCACGACTTCACCTACTCTGCTCCATCCTCAGACTGGTAGCCTCGACCAGCAGCATCCGGAAGGCCTGTGGGTGAGTCACCCTGGCTGCTGACTACCCCAGGCTCTTGACCTCAGGTCTCCCTCCCTGGCAGTCCCCACCCGCCCCTAACGTGGGCTGCCCTCCCGCCAACCCCAGACCGGAAGTGGAGCAGGGAAGAAAACCGACCCCCTCCGAGCCAGCATCCTGACAGTCAGCTTTGATTCCCACGTCCTGGGCGTCCCTGCCTGCCCTTCTCTGGAACCTGTTCTGAAACCCAGACCAGCACGTTGGTTCACCCAAACCAGATTTACCTAGAAGCTCACCTTTTCCTTTGTTTTCTGCTTTAGTCCAGCTGCTGGACACCTATGGCATATTTCAGGCGCCATCTTGTACTGAAACCCTAAACTTGAACCCCATCCCAGTCAGTCACTTAGCATGTTTCCTACTGAAAAGCATTGGTTTTTTTTTTTAATTTTACTTATTTATTTTGAGAGAGAGAGGTGGGGGAGGCACAGTGGGGTGGGGGTGGGGTAGGGAGAGAGAATCCCAAGCAAGCTCCCCGCATGGTCAGCAGCACAAAGCCTGACACAGCGCTGGAACCGCCGAACCGGGAGATTGTGACCTGAGCCAAAATCGAGAGTTGTATGCTTACCCGACTGAGCCACCCAGGCGCCCCTGAGAGGCATTCTTGATTCCAGGAATCTGCCAGCTAGGAGGGCCCTGCCCCTTCCCAGGTGCCCCATTGTGGAATTCTGCCCATCTGCCAGTGCTTCCTGGGAAGCAACCAGCAATTGCCTGACCCTTCTTCCATCTGTCCCTGCAGTCTGTGCAGCTGGTTCACGGCTGACCCTAGCAGGTAGGCTGAGTCCCAACCTGTTCTAGCCCCACTAATCACCCATACCCTGGGTAAATGAAGCCCCACCCACCATCTTGAGCCTGGACCTCAAACCTGTCGTCTCCATCCCCTTTAGGAAATGTATGTGCTACCTCGACTGGGAGTGACACCCACTTTAGCTGCCGCCCATGCTCCTGGGGCATGGACAGGGTTGAACACTCCACCTCCGCTGAGCACTCAGAGACTGTATTAGTTTCCTTTTGCTGCTGTAACAAGTTACCACAAATGTGGTTTAAACAATATAACTTTATCTTTATTCATAAGTGAATCTTTATTATCTGGAGGTCAGAGTCTCCCTGCGCTAAAATCAAGGTGCTGGCCAATTCCCCTGGAACTCCGGGGGGAACCCATCCTTTGTCTGTTCCAGCTTCTAGGGGCTGTCCACATTCTTGGTTTGGGTCCCTCTGCCAGCTTCAGAGCCAGCAATCACATCACTCTGACCTCTGCTCCCTCCCTCACATTCTTCCTCTCTCTCCTTCCTGCCTCCCTCTTTCCTTATGAGGACCCTTGTGATCACACTGGCCCTACCACAAACAGAGTCCTCATCTTCAGATCCTTAATCACATCTGCAAAATCCCTCTTGCCATGTAAGGTACAATACCCACAGGTTCTGGGATTAGGTTCAAGATCTCTGTGGAATAAGACCCTGACATCTCTTTCCAGTTCTTTCTCCCTCTCTGACCATTCTGCCTTAAAGGATCTGTGGATCTGTATTTCCCTTAAGTGCTAGTGCTCCCAGAACTTGACCGTGGTCCTGTTTCTATCATACGCACTCCCTGTGCACTCACACGGTCATGAGTTAGGTCTTTCACCCATAGATTCCCAAGTACAGGTCCCCAGCCCAATCCCTTTCTCCTGAGATTCAGATCTATACATCCAACTGTCAGCCTCTGGTCCTCTGCCTGGGTAGATGCCAAGACCAGTGTTCCCAATGGGTGCTGGGCCCCAGAACCAAGTCAAGAGTGGCCAGTGTCAGAGCCTTGACCAAGGGACCTTTGGGGGTTGTGCGATTCCCCTTTGGTGCAATGATTAAAGAGACAAGTTCATTCCTGCAAAAGAAAGAAACATAAACAGGCAGAAGGAATAAACCACCCTCAACTTAGTAATCTTACTCCCTTTATTTGTACAAAGTCCCACTTTCCACATCTTACTCCCCTCGAATCTTATCCACGAAAATACTAATAACTTAAAATAATACAACAAGGAAGAAAGTATATGAGATAACAATGGAAATGACTATCCTTCATGGAGCAGTTTCTAGGAACTGTGTTAAGTATAGTACAGTAAAACTTTTTATCTCATTTGATCCCCATGACAAGCCAGTGAGTTCTTTTTAATCTCAAATGAAGAAAGTGTGGTTTGGGTGGTTAAGTAACTCACCAAGTTCACGCAGTTAATGAGAGACAGAGCTGGACTTGAACCAAGGTCTGGCTGCCACCAATGTTCATGCATTTGGAACTGGCTTCCCTTCTTCCATAAGGTGACACTCATACTCCTGGGTGTGCTCTGTCCTCCCGTGGTCACTCCAGAATTCTGCAGATCTAGAGGGAAGAATCTCTGGCCATCAACTAGCACACGTGCCACCATTTCTCAGACTCAGGGGTCGGATCATCCAAGAGAGTTGGAGTCATGAAAGTGCCCCAGGGACAGATTGCTTGGGAACTGCCTGCCCAGTCGCTCCAGGCACCCAGGATGCCTGTGTATAATTTGCACTGGTTGGAGGCAATCATTGCTGGCTATTGATTCTGGAAGGAGCTGAGACACAGGGAACAAATACAGCCCAGTAATAACACAGTGAGGGAGAAAGCCGAGAGGGGAACCCACAGGTTCGCTTCACTCCTCAGTGGTCGATAGGCTGTTTATTGAGACTCATTACTCTTCTGCTCCTGGATCCCAGTGGCGTGGGCATCACCTCCTCACTGCTGCATTATCCTAATGGATACAGTCTGAGTTTGTGCAGTTCAGGAGCAATGGTGGTCGGCTGGAGGAGGTCATCGAGAGGGTGTGATCACTGTTGGTCCGCAAGCTGGCCCTGGGCGATTGGAGGCGGTACATTAAGGCACACAGTTCAGTATTAAACTCCATTAAGGCTACTCCATAAACTTTTAAGATGCGGCAGGCAAGTGGAGACCTACTCATCTTGTAGCTGCCCAAGACAGGTCTCATGTAAATCCCCTTGCTTAGTAAACCTGTCACCTACCAATCTGGAGTGACCTGCCTCTTCCTATGGTCCCTCCTCACCCTCTGTGAATGGAGCTGGCTTGTGAACCAACATAGGCCCCCAATAAAGTCCTGAAAATCCCAATAGAGGGAGGTAAGCCCCCTGTTGCAGTCCTCCGGAGGGGGACACATGTGCACCTTCTAACCTCTCACCCCCCGTCTTCTTCCTCCCGTCTGCACCGCCATTAGATAATTCATTCTGCTACATAAATGTTCTAAGAAAAGATAGAACGGGAGAAAGAGAGACAGAGAAGGACAGTGAGACGGAAGGGAAGGTGGGTGGGAGAAAAGGGAGAAAGAAGGGGGGAGCACAAAAAGAAAGGAAAGAAAGGATAGAGGAGAGGGGGAGAACACTCTTCTCCTCCGCTTTGGTGTAACATTTTTTCATTATCCGAACACCCACTGAAGTCTCTGAGTAACTTTCTTATAACTTGAAATGGATGATCAGGAAGAAAGAACACACTAGAACACATTGCAGCATTGCAGAATCTGAAGCTATGTCTGCCCGTCCTTTGCCGCAGACAAGCTGTTGTTATAATAAAGAAATATTCAGGGGGGATTGTAGTTGTAAGGCTCAGGGCTCAGCAGGTACCAACAGGATGGGGCTGAGAAATGCCAATGGTCAACTGCCAAGTTTCTTTAAAATTTTTTTTAAATGTTTTATTTATTTCTAGGAGAGAGAGAGAGACAGCGTGAGCAGGGAGGGTCAGAGAGAGAGGGAGTCACAGACTGAAACAGGCTCCAGGCTCTGCGCTGGCAGTCAGCACACAGCCCGACGCAGGGCTCGAACCCACGAACCGTGAGATCATGACCTAAGCGAACGTCAGACGCTTAACCGTATAAGCCACCCAGGCGCCCCGGTCAACTGCCAAGTTTCAATGCAAAATTTACCTCTTCCACTATGAGCATTGAGCAATTTCCCCCCACAGGCTGTACCCTAAGTCATTATTTGATAGCTGTCTAGCAGTTCTTTAAACATGGAGTTCCAGAAAGATTAGTGGCAGAAGGAAATGCATAATTTCTTCCTTTTCTCTTTTCTTTTCTTTTCTTTTCTTTTCTCGTCTCATCTTGTCTCGTCTCTTCTTTTCTCATCCTTTAGATGAAGCAACACTTTTGTGATTCCCATGCATGATTTGAACTTCCAATACAAATAATTGCTATTCCAGGGCACCTGGGTGGCTCAGTCAGTTGAGCGTCCATCCAACTTCAGCTCAGGTCATGAACTTGTAGTTCATGAGTTCGAGCTCCACGTGGGGCTTTGTGCTGACAGCTCAGAGCCTGCTTTGGATTCTCTTTTTCCCTTTCTCTCTGCCTCTCCCTCATTTGTATTTTTTCCTCTCTCTCTCTCAAAAATATATGTTAAAAAATTTTAAGAAAAGAATTGCTATTCCTGGCTGCTTTTGTCCAAAAGTGTTCCTCCAGAAATACCTTGAAAAACTATGGGCTAACCACACTTCAAATTCAACCATACACACAGGAATTGAATGAGTGCCCACTGTACGGCAAGCAGGGAAAGGAAGGGAGAACAGGTCACTAGATAAGAATGGATGGCACAGTGCTGACCTCTTCATGGTCTTCATAGGTGATATCATGAATGACTAATGATTTCCATCTCATGTCAGAACAATGAGCCTTCTGAGCCCATGTTCTGCCTCTGAAAGGGCACCAAGGAACACTCAAGCAAGAATAGAGTAATGACAAGCATTACCTTCAACATTCTAAATGTCCCTGTGTGACCTGATGACACCAGGCTGTTGCACCTGCCATAATGCCTGGCACACAATGGTTCTCACTGAAAGAAACCAAGCATGGAAGACAGTGGAGGTAGGCACGGAAAGCCACTGTGTGGGTTTAAAAGCATCACATGCCCATTCTAGGCAAGGCACTGGAAGATATGCTTTTTTTTTAGAGAGAGAGAGAGAGAGAGAGAGCATGTGAGTAGGGAAGAGGGGCAGAGGGAGGGAGAGAGAGAATATCAAGCAGGCTCCATGCTCAGCACAGAGATTGACGCAGGGCTCAATCCCATGACCATGAGATCATGGCCTGAGCTGAAATCAAGTCAGAATCTCAAGCAACTGAGCCACCCAGTCACTCTGGAAGATATACTTGATACACATTAGCTCTTTATAAATCCCAGTGGGCCCATGCTCACTTTACACATGAGTGAATGAGCACACGAAGTAAAGGGACTCACTGTGATCGCTGAGACCCTCCAGCTCCTCCTGTAAACAGCACTGATGCTTCTACCTGACTTTGGGGAAAGCCTGGGTGTACTGGAGAATCGCGCAGCCGAACCCTGAGAAAGAGAAGCACTGAGGTGGCTCCTATCTCTGCTCTTAGGAAATCCCTGAATGCTTACACTGAAGAGCATGTGGGAATGATTTTTTTTTTTTTTTTTTTATCAAACCAATGGCACATTAAGGTCTACCTTGCTCCAATGCTCCATCCAGCAGGGGCCCAAAGGAGTCTCATAGTTTCATCGTTGGCTAACTCTAGGCAATTAATTTTTATTATCAAGACCTAGACTCTGGCATGTAGAAAGACCCTGTTTCTTGCCCTAGAGGACACAGTCCTTGAGAGAATGTTACACAAATACTTCTTCTTTGAGTTCAATTAGTTAGCAATTGATTAAGAGCCTACCGTGACCAGGGGAGTACCAGGCACTAGAGATACAGTAGTAGACAAGACACACAGAGCAGACATGCTCTCTGCCCTCACAACTAACAATCTGTTGTCATTTCATTTCAGTGGGGACACTTGGCAACCTAGAAAGTCCCAGGAAGAAGGCAGACGGGAACAGCTCGAGAAAGCACACGACAAGATTAGCCAAAATATTGGTAATTTCTGAAGCTGAGTGAAGAGTATATGGTGAACATATGATCATATTGTTCTATTTTTGTATCTGGAAACTTCCACAAGTCATCTCAAGTCTTGGTCATGCAGAAAACAAAGTAAAACATATTGCGTATTGCCCAAAAGGCTAATGAATACCCCTTAAATTGCTTCGTACTTTTGAAACCAGTGTGGTCCCAATCAATCCTCACAGGAGTGGTGGAAGGTAATCAGGGAGAGTGAGAACTACCCCTGTTTCATGAATGAGGAAAAGACTAGACTCAAAGAAGCTCAGAGGCAGGAGAATTCAAATCTCCATCCTAATGTCTGACTTGATTACAATGCCATCCACCACAACACAGGTCAAGGTTACAGGGACTTAGTTCTGAGCCTAATAGGAACAAGAACTTTTAAACTCAAAAGATGATACAGGCCTCCTTGAAAAGTAGTGAATCTGGCCCTGGGAACATCGAGCAGAAGGTGGAAGCTTCTCCCACTAGAAATGACTTGGAAAGATTTCTGCTCTAGGTGGGGATCATGGATTGAAAGCATCAAGGGGGCCCTTCAACTATTAATTTCCTATGGTGCGGGAGATTTCAGGAGGCTTCTTTGTATTTCTTTATTGGTTCTTCTCAGGGAGGGAGGTGCCTATGGCCGAGAAGGGTCATCTGGTGGGACTTTGGTCACCTTGTCTGTTAAGGGGAAAGAACACCAAATAAAAACAGCTCCCATTTAATGAGCAGGAGCCCTCTGCCATGCACTTGCTGGGTTTATATGCATTATCTCACCTAATCTTCACATAAACCTCATAGGTAGATACCATAATTATACCCGAGGCATGGAGAAGTTAGTTAAACTAACAGCCAGCTGACAAAAGATTCTTGGCGGGAATCTCATAGCAAACCTTGAGTTTATGGAGAGAGACAGGCCCGCTCCTGGGAGGCTCTGATCCCTTTTCCTTGCTGAGAATTCTCTAGCACCCAGGGAGACCAGCTCAAGACAGACAAGGGCACTTAGGAAGTGGAAAGGAAAAACAAGGGCACCTGCAGAGCCAATTAGTGAGTTGAAATTCAACTCCAAAACCTAACTGTTTGTTCCTTGAACTAAAGTCCTGAGCTTTGATCACAGTTACTAACTGGTGAACAGCACCGACTGGCCTTGGTTCCCTGCAGGGAAAGGTAAACATTCTTGGGGAAATGCAAACATATCACTAATGGTCTAAAATGGCCGGTAATGGAGGCATAATTTCTTTTGGGAACAAGCCCCCTATAAAGGTAAAAGGTGGTTATTTTTACAGCCTGAATGCATGATCTTTCCAACTGCAGCTGGAAGTCTTCCTTTAGTACTGACAGCACCCGCAGGGCAGATAAAGAAAGAAATACCAATTTCCCAACCAAAACCCCTGATCCCTCTGCTTAAGGGCTTGGTGCCTCCCCCACTGCGGAGGTGAGTGTCACCCACTATAGTTTTCCTCTGAAAGGGAGGTGGATAGGTGAGGCTGAGAAGGTATAATTACAGGTGGAGCCTGGAGCATCTCGGATTGTGATACCAGGCGAGCCTTTCTCTGCCGAGTGCACCTCTGAAAGAACTTTCCCCGCCACCTTTATCAAAACCGCTGTCAGGGGAGCGCCCTGTTATTAAATGCTGCTCCGTGTGTCTGCACGGAGGCATAATCACAGGTGGGAGGCCTGGAGGGGAAGCTGTTCACGGGGAGGGAAGAAAGAAAACACAAGAATGAGCTGACTAAAAACACATAAATGAGGTGTAAAAATTCGATTAGAGACATCGGGAAGGGGAGAGGAAATCAAGAGGGAAGGGACGCAGAAGCATTCTTTCATTCTCCTGTGGGTGGGTCGGAATCTTTTTGTTTTTCAGTTCTTGGTGGGGGGGGTTGGCAGAAGGTTCTAGAAAGGTAAGAAACCTGGGAGAAGTAGGCCTGGCATGGTCACATCTCCCAGACCCACCTGCTACAAACGCCAGTGGAATAATGAAACAATAAACTAGAAATAATTAATTGATTGATTAACTAGAAAGCAGTGTGCCTGACCTGGCCTTTGGCAGGTGCACCAGAAACACAAGTGACTTCACAGGATCCAGGCACTAGGACATTAAGTAGGGTTTGTGACCCCAGAGTCATGAGGATGACTAGCAGCGGCTAGGAGCATCTCAGTCACCAAATCATAAAATGATCTTGGAGTAGCAAGCAAACCCGGCTGCCCACTGGCATCACATTGGGGGTTGAGGGGAGGTGGCAAGGATCAGGTCCCCATTCCTCTTAAAGCTCTTTCAAATGACGAGGCGCCTGGGTGGCTCAGTTGGTTGAGTGTCCAACTTCGGCTCAGGTCATGATCTCACATTGGTGGTTCGAACCCTGCATCGGGATCTGTGCTGACAGCCCAGAGCCTGGAGCCTGTTTTGGATTCTGTGTCTCCCTCTCTCTCTGCCCCTCCCCTGCTTGCTCTGTCTCTGTCTCTGTCTCTGTCTCTCTCTCTCTCTCAAAAATAAATCAACATTAAGAAAAAGGTTTAAGCTCCGTTATAATCTTATGACATTATTATAAGACAATATTATAACATCTACTCACTACTTTGGAACCACCGCTGTGGAAGAAGTAGGGTTCGTGTTCTGTTTCCCAGGAACATCCCCCCCCTCCCCTCCATCTAAGCCTTCAAGGCGCAGCTCGAATGTCACCCAGGAAAACAACCATTCCTGAGCCTATAGTGAGTGCACAGTAATGAGCCAATGCTCTAGGGAGCACACATAAAATAAGACAGCTTCTGCCCAGTTCAAAAATGCAGTGAGGGAGAAAGCTCGTGTCCAGTACAGAGCGGAGCTCAATCAATATTTAGGAGAGAAATGAATGGATGAATAAGCGAACAACTTTCACAATGGTAAACGGCACTTGGCACACACAGGAAACAAAGAAGCAGGTGTGGCCTGGGGCTGGGGGAACACTTTATAAAGGTGGCAGCATTTGAATTGGGCTTTGAAGGATGGGTCGTAATAATATTTGACATTTGTTCAGAGCTTTAAACTTGATCAATGTTTTACATACGTTAACTTATTTAGTGGCTTTTCACAGCCCTTGAAGTTGGCATGTTGATCCCTACTGTAAAGGGGAGGAGAGGTCAAATGACTTAACCAACGTCAGGACGCTGGTGAGTGAGGAAAGCCCAGGACCCTCGTCTGGGATTGGCTGACCCTTGATGACATGTCTGAGGGATCACTGGGTAAGTCCCTTAGGAGGAAGGACATTCCGGGGCCAAGAATACAGTCTAAGAGAAACACCAGTGTTCTATTCCTAGCATGTGATCTGTAGAGAGAAGGGTGGGTTTGTTTGGGTCTTTTAAAAAGGAATCTTTCTTCTAGGAAGCCAGTTGTGAACCCCAGGATAAGGACTGGCTTGAGAGCTGAGGTGTTGGCAAAGGTGTCCCCAGAGACGTCGGTGTTGTGCCCAATTCGCAAGTCCCCAGAGACCACCAAGGAGCCGACACCGATGCAAGTACAAAAGGGTCTTTATTACAAGCTCGAGCAGGGGCTCACCCGCCTACCGGTGTAGTGGCAGCAAGGTGAAGCCCCGAACAATAGTGAGCAGGGTTTTTATGGGGTAAGGGACGGGGGTGTTACAGTGCACACGTTGTACGTATGACATCATTACATAAGCTCCAATTACAGTTGTACAGCATCCAAGGTAATAGTTTTCACTATTCAGTATCTGTGAGGTGTCCGTTACTTTTGGCGGGGACCCAATCATGACCTTTGAGTATCTTTTGAAAATGACTAATTACGAGGTGAGCTCAAGGGGCCTACGTGAGGTTTAGGCAAGTGGTGAGTAATTGGTTAATTTGTCTGCAGTTCCCAGCCTTGACTCAGACCACAGAAATGCTTAGCTGATCTGAGAGCAGTCCGAGGGTGGCTTTGGCCTTGAACAATCTGAGGCTTTTTCTGGAACTGGGGCTACATGTAGCCCGAGGTTGCTCGTAATGGAGGCCTTAATCTCAAAATGACGTTACTTAGGCTCTTCAGTCGGAACTCTCAGATCAGTTGGTTAGCATCTCTTGAGGCCCTTGTCACATTCTCTGGAGTGTTCCTCCTGCACAAGCTTGACTCCTCTCCTTTTTGATATGATAAACTCTTTGGCCAGACACTGGCCACGTTCGTGTTTGAACTCTGCGAGCCAGCCAGGGTGGATCCTAGTTTATTTGATTCAGAAGACCTTCTTTAAGAAAAATACCATAAAATTATAAATACCAGATTAGCTACACAGCGAATATGTCTTCAGCATGAAGGAACTTAGGGCGAAATGCAAATTTTAAAAACCGACAAATAAAACCAGAAAATTAGCATCGATTTTTATTCCTTAACTGCCCACTACCCCTCTTAAGTACTCTCAACCTCCAATTTTTGTGGCTGTGTAATCTTTAATTGCCTTTTCATATGACAAAAAATTTGTAATACCTTTTTTGAAAGTAAATATGGTTAGACAAAACTTGTTTGGGATTGTTAAGAGTTTCAGAGAGGCTTCTTGGCACATCACAACTTGTTAACAGTAATGTTTTGTTTATCAAGTTATTTGCTATCAATGGGGTGCCTGGATGGCTCAGTCAGTTAAGCCTCCAACTTTGGCTCAGGTCATGATCTCACAGTTGGTGGGTTTGATTCCCATGTGGGCTCTGTGTTGACAGCTCAGAGCCTGGATCCTGCTTTGGATTCTGTGTCTCCCTCTCTCTCATCTTCCCCTGCTCTTGCTCGGTCTCTCTCCTTCAAAAATAAAATCAACATTGAAAGTTAAAAAAAAAAAAAAAACACCTATTAGGCCTGGGGCCATTTCAAGCATTCTCGCTTAGGGGCAAATCTTAAGTACTTGATGACCCTCATTTACAATGTGTCCTTGACTTGACCTCCGCATTGCAGTGGTATGTTTTCTGCTACCTAACAGGAAGGAAATTTTGTCTAAGCATGGAGAGGACTCTGTCCGCCATTTTCAGCTTTACTTATCTGATACTTAGGAGAACTTTCCACAGACTAGATTATGGGAGAGGAGCTTCAAGCTTAAGCTTCATAGGGCACCTGAGTGGCTCAGTTAAGCATCTTATTCTGGCTTAGGTCATGATCTCACGGTTCATGAGTTCAAGTCCCACACTGGGTGAGCTCAAGCTCCACTTTGGATGAGCCCACTTCTCTCTCTCTCCCCGTCTATCTCTCTCTCTCTCTCTCTCTGCCCCTCGTGGGATTCTCTCTCTCTCCCTCTCTCTATGCCCTTGCTCACTTGTGCCCTCTCTCTCTCTAAAATTAAAAAAAAAAAAGGGGTGGGGTGGGGAAGCTTAAGCTTCATCAAAAGGAATTGACCTCTGGACACATTCCCATGCTTTGTAGAGAATAAGTACCAAGTGAATAAATGTCTTTTTTTCCTTTTCTTTTCTCTCCCCAAATGTTTATTTACATTCTCGTTAGTTAACATATAGTGTAATATTGGTTTCAGGAGCAGAATGTAGTGATTCATCACTTACGTACAACACCCAGTGCTCATCACAAGTACCCTCCTCGCCCATCTAGCCCATCCCCCACCCACCTCCCTCCATCACCCCCCAGTTTGTTCTCTATTCTTAAGAGCCGCTTATGGTTTGCTTCCCTCTCAATAGGGAAGCGTGGGCTGGGAGCTGAAATTCTAGAATATCCAGACAACTGGGAGTGAACTGCAGGGCTCTCTCCTTCACTACTGCCCTAGAATGTCAGGCCCGGCTCAGAGCCCTGCCCAGAACTGAGTGCGGTTTTCCAGGATGGATCTGACTGACACAGGGCAGGCAGAGTAGACCCATCTTGCTCATTCCAGTTTGCGTCTATGAATCGAAACTAAAGCTGCTTTATTGTGCTTTTTTCTTTCTCTCTCTCTTTGGCAGACTGCTCATGACATTGACGCATACCAAGATTGTGGTCAACTAAAACCGTTTTTTAATTTCCACGCGGCTACACCAGCTCTCCCCCAGGCTATCACTGAGCACTGTAAGGTGCCTGTGAGTGAACTTAATGTGTCAGCTTGACTAGGTTAGGGGATGCCCTGATAGCTGGTAGAACATTATTTCTGGGTGTGTCTGTGATGGTGATTCTGGCAAAGATTAGCATTTGAATCAGCAGAAGATCCTCCTCATTAATACAGATGGGCCTCATCCAATCCCCTGAGGGCTTGAATAGAACAAAAAGGCAGAGGAAGGGTGAGTTTGTTCTCTTTGCTTGGGCTCGGTCATCCATCAGCTCCTGCCCTCCCACGCTGGCGCTCTTGGATGTTGGGCCTTTGGACTAGACTAGACGACACCACCAGCTGTCCTGGTTTTCCAGCTCGCAGATGGCAGATTGGAGGACTTCTTGGCCTCCATAATTGCATGAGCCAATTACTATAATAAATTTCCATTCTAGTCTAGGCCAGGCTAGGCTAGTCTTAGAATCTCTCCTATTGGCCCATTCCTCTGGAGATCCCTGGCGAACACAATGCAAATGCACAACTCTACGAATCCAATTAAATCCCATAGTCTTATGTGTAGCCCAGCACTCTGGCCTCACGGGATGGATCTGACTCTACCAGTTGTCATCTAGTGTACTGACTGCCGCTACCCTTTCTAGAACATTCAAGTCACTGATTCCAAACCATGGAATGGGACATGACCCTAAGTGGAACCCTGCAGTTCATTCTTCTGAACCCCCTCTCTGGCCTGCCATTAATTTGTTAATCAACATCTTTGGGGTCCAGAAGTTCTATCTATTTTTAATCCCTCTGATTGGAATGCCCCCCAACCCGAATTTAAAGCTCATGGGAACAACCACTGCCTGGGTAGAATCCATGTGTCTTCTATATTTTCACAATCCAACACATTCAAAGATCCCATCAAAAATATTAAGTGAAGATGGTATAAGATCCTTTTTTTCTTAGTGCATTTGTGTATTTTTCCCATTGACCATCAATTCTCTATAAGCTCATGATGGTGGCTTAAAATTGTGTGCTTATACAGCATTTCCCTAGCTCATCTGACTCACAGCTCTCTTCAGAGAGCAGACTCTGCCATTGGTAAGAATACATCTTGCAGTGTTTTTAGAGGTCAGCGATTTCCAGAATGTATCTGTATGCAATTATTAATGTCATAACAATACCTTGTACTTGATACAAGGCCGTGTGGTTTACAAAGCTCTTTCTTGTACAGTCTCACTTAACAAAAACCCACCTGAAGAAAAAGGTAAGAATTCAACTTTATGGAAAGAATAATGAACTC